>NC_071672.1:0-212500 GCF_028554725.1 Zeugodacus cucurbitae | reverse complement strand
TGAATTCATACACTTAGTACTTATATGAAAATTAATTACTTGTATGAATTCATAAACTTAGTATCTATACGAAAATTACGTAGTATTTATATGAAATTAATTAGTATTTATATGAAAAGTAATTAGTATTTATATGAAAATTAATTACTTGCATGAATTCATACAATTAGTATTTATATGAAAATTAATTAGTACTTATATGAAAATTATTTACTTGTATGGATTCATAAACTTAGTATCTATATGAAAATTATTTAGTATTTATATGAAAATTATTTAGTATTTATTTGAAAATTTTTTACTTGTATGATTTTATAAACTTAGTACCTATATGAAAATTATTTAGTATTTCTATGAAAATTATTTACTTGCATGAATTCATACAATTAGTATTCATATGAAAATTTTTTACTTGTATGAATTCATAAACTTAGTATCTATACGAAAATTGCGTATATTTATATGAAAATTAATTACTTGTATGAATTCATACAATTAGTATTTATATGAAAATTAGTTAGTACTTATATGAAAATTATTTACTTGTATGAAAATTAATTACTTGTATGAATTCATACAATTAGTATTTATATGAAAATTAGTTAGTACTTATATGAAAATTATTTACTTGTATGAATTCATAAACTTAGTATCTATACGAAAATTATTTAGTATTTATATGAAAATTATTTAGTATATATATGAAAATTTTTTACTTGTATGAATTCATAAACTTAGTATCTATATGAAAATTATTTAGTATTTATATGAAAATTTTTTACTTGTATGAATTCATAAACTTAGTATCTATATGAAAATTATTTAGTATTTATATGAAAATTTTTTACTTGCATGAATTCATACAATTAGTATATATATATGAAAATTATTTAGTACTTATATGAAAATATATCACCATGTGGTGTCGGCTCTTTACAGATAGGGACAACGTCCGGTGTGTTTTTGCGTGAGTACCTGCCGATGACGGCCTTATCTCACGGTGCTCCGAAGCACAGCGGATCAAATCAATGCGATGATCAGCGCCCCGAAAAATGCAATGCATTATTCAGTACCAATTGGCGTGTGGAATTGACACACTAACCACCTTGGTGGGGTTCGGGGCCTATCTAAAACCTCTGCCGTACTTTGGGTCCGGCACCCGGTTGCAGTGCAACTCCACATTGAGTGATCAAAACACTCTTCCCGCATTCGGGTATTAAACCACAACCACCACGATACTCCCCGAGGGGCCAGTCCGCATGAGTAGGTTGGAGCCAACTCCAAGGGCTCTACTCCCCGTGGTACCAGAATTAAGTCTCCGGTCAGACCTCGTAGTTGAAACTACTACCAGTTGAGCTACCATACTGCTCCGGACTGGTGACCATTTAAGTTGATAGTATAAAAATTATACCTCCTCCACCCGATTTTCAACTAATTGCCTACGGCGACTGAACAAAACACGTGCAAACCTATTAAACGACCCTAAATGTTCGGCATTCCGACTATCCGAGAGCACACCACTAACATCTAGCTGTCCATCAGTCCACCTAATCCCCATACCCCCAAGATCCCTAATGTCGGAGTACATCGGGCATTCCGCTATGATATGCATCCAGTCCTCAGAGTGTGCCCCATATATACACTCCGGACTTCCGGAAAGGTTCATTTGATGCAAAAATGCATTCAAAGGTCCATGCCCGGTAAGCAAGAAACCCAGACTCATACAGAATCTGAAGTCTGGGTTTTCCTCTACAAACCTAACATCCCGAATGTACTCGTAGGTCACCCGACCGCTAGGGCTATTATCCCAACGGTCTTGCCACTTACTCCTAACACTATCATATAGAAGCCTTTTGCTCCTTAGATAGCCCTCCCTTGCAACATCCTCAACAGAAACCCAATTTGACAGCAATGAGACACTTAAGCCTCTTCTTAACCTAAATGCAACAGCACGCTGTATAACAATCAGGACAAGAGGAGGCGCACCTAACAACACCTGCAACGCATCTGTAGAAATTGTGCGACATACAGGCAAACAGGCAAGCATCAAACAACGTTGTATGGAAAGAAGTTTTTGGCGACCCCTGACCTTTGATGCTAATTCCCACCATATAGCGGCTCCATATGTGGCACAGGCCACAAATAAGCCGCTATATATAGTACGAACCGCACGACGTCCGAGACCCCAATCACTCCTTAACACGCGTTTGATCTTGCCGGCAATTCCTAACAATCGCTCCTCCACGTAAACCAAGTGAGGGTTGAAACACATCCCTTCGCCGATGGTCAATCCCAGATATTTGACTTGCGTCACATACTTGATATTGACCCCATTCATTCGGACAATCGGTGGACGAGCCGATGACAGTATGCCTTTCAAGAGCATTGTCACCGTCTTGTCAACCGATACGTCAACCCCCACACCTATACCCCAATTGTGAACAATTTTTAACAATAGTTCACCCTTTCGTTCTAACTCCAACCGTGAACGACCTTCAACTAGGAGAAGTAGATCGTCTGCATATGCACAAGAACTACAAAGTACTTCAAGCTGGCCAAGCAGAGAGTCCATCATCAGGTTCCATATATATGGACCACAGATGGATCCCTGTGGGCAGCCCCGTTCTACCCCAATATCCACGCTACCATTCATTCCTACGATAGAGGCTTTTCTGTCCGAAAAGTAGCTCTGCCAGAGACTAATTTCCGGACAGCCAAGTTCCTCCAATCGTTGAATCACCCGGTTCCAGATTAGGAAGTCAAATGCCCCCTTGAAGTCAACAAATATGCCGAGGACATATTTGTTGGTATTCTCCCTAACGGCCCTCTGGACATAAAACCAAGCATCCTCTACTCTGCGTCCTTTCCTGAAACCGTACTGCCTATCCGACCGCAGATCCCGCGTTAGCTCCTGAAGCCGTTCCACCATAACCCTCTCCAGTACTTTACCCAGCACTGGAAGAAGACTGATGCCCCGATAAGATCGTGGATCACTCCTAATCTTATCAGGTGACTTCAGGGGAGGAACAACCCTAGCACTTTTCCACTCACGTGGAAAATACCCCTCACAAATGCACTTATCGTAAATGACCTCCAAGTATTCCGGAATGAACTTCCACAAGCTTTTGCACAGCTCTCCGTTCAAACCATCAAGACCTGGAGACCGTTTAGACCTAACCAGGCTAAAGGCATATCCCAACTCCCCATGATCAAGTGGAAGAACCGGTACCTCTTGTGCAAGAGGTGCCAGCTCCTCAGCCCTAGGAAAGAACGCTCCTAACAGAACCCCTGCACACTCACTCCATGTTGATAACACAGTGTCATCAACACGAAGAGAAGTGATGTCCTCCCTCCTACAACCCCTACAAATCCTTAAGACCTGACCCCAGGGGTCATCCCTATGCTCATTAACGAACCCCCTCCTCTCCTCTTCTTTGATTTTTATAAGCATGGCCTTATATTCATGCATCGCACAACTGAAATCGTTCCTAATCTGGGCCAACCTATCCGGGTTTGACCGCCGAGCGCGTTGAAACTTCCGTCTCAATCGCCGGACAGCTCTCCTCTTCAGGGTTAATTCCTGCGTCCACCACTTAATTTTCCTAACCCTGAAATCTTTATACTTCTTCAACAACCTATCGTTCACTCCCCAGACCAATTCATACAACCGAGCAATTTGCTCGTCCACCCCCAGATTTTCAAAATCACTGAGCGGTATGTCCAATACCGCTTCCCTAACACACTGTCCATATTGGTTCAGGTCGATACCAGAGGTACGCCATCGCCGCAATGGACTTACATACGTCGAGGGAGGGGAATTAGGAGTAACCATAATTTTAATCAAATTATGATCGCTCAATCCCCACCCTCCCATAATCTCCCACCTAAAACTGAACGCCCTAGTTGCTGCCTCATTGATCAAGGACACGTCAATGTCACTCCCCCCTCTAGGACCATCAAATGTGTGCCACACGCTTGGCTCATTTAGGATGTGGAGACTGTTAGCAGCCATCCATTCGCTTAATGCCCGACCCCGAATGTGGCTCCGATATCTGTGCGCCCATCGAGAAAACTTGCTAAACCACATCGAGGACGTGGCATTCGCATCCATCCCTAGGATAAATGGGCTACCACTCGCAAGTAGTAGTAGGTTATCCATGTATCGCAGATAAGGCTCTATAGGTTCCCTAAACTTACAATACATACTAGCAACAATCAGCCTACCGAACCATGTATCGCAGATAAGGCTCTATAGGTTCCCTAAACTTACAATACATACTAGCAACAATCAGCCTACCGAACCCCCCCTCTACAGAAACACATACACCCTCTTGTGACGAATCCAAAACTATGCAGTCATAGCTTGGGTCAGTCACAACTATTGCAGCATTACACCCAAGGTCCGCGAAGACCCTAAAACCCCCAGGAAAACCACTTACCATTCCAAAATTGGTGGCGTATGGTTCCCACCCTCTATCATGCAACTCCCTAACTCGCACATAACAGCATAAGAACCCTGGCAATTTAATTGAAAAATCTCACCCATTAATGTCTGGCGAGAGCACGTCCGACGACCCCACAGTAAATCGGACAGGCAGCCGACATCATGAGATGTCCAGCTGGCCTTCCTTTAAACGCACAGTTGCGACAATGGGGGGCATTGACGCAACTGGCAGCCCTGTGGCCTTCCTGACCACACCTCCGACAGACATCGGACTTGGCCCTGCATTCTGCCACTCGGTGATCAAAACCCATACACCGGAAGCAGCCGGTCACGGGACTATCCACACGAACACGGAAGGAGAACCACTTGACGTAGCACCTACCCGCCTCCAGAAGGGTGGACATTAGTTTGTCCGTGCCCTCGAGGACAACATTTGTCCTACCATCAGTCGCCACCTTCCGGGGACGACTGACCATCCTCACGTCAGTCTTTTTGGACTCGGGGCTGAACTCCCGAAGGTTCAGCCGAAACAGCTCCTCCATGAATTCTTCATGGGATATCTCCGTGTGTACTCCCTGTACAACTACCCTGGGCCCCAACTTTTTATTGACGCTAACGTCCAACCCTACCTCACCGAATTTGGCGTTGCTCGCCACTTTCTCCCTCTCCAAGACCGAGGGGGTACGAATGACCACCCCACCACCCTTAATAGCCTTCACTTCGTGAACGCGCACTCCAAGAGAAGGGCCCACCTCCTTAACAACCTTCTTGATTACTTCCTTAGAGGAAGTCACAGGAGCCTTACTCACCACTACCGACCAGGTTTCCACTGGTTTCGGCATCGTCGGCGCAATTGCCTCCAGCACGGGTGCCGGAGGGGCAGGCGCCGAAGGAGCAGCAGCCGTCCCTGCTATTCTCCGAGGGACGGAAGGTGTCCCAATACCACCCTTCAAACCCTCAATTTGCCCACGAAGGTGAGCATTTTCTGTTAGGACACTCATAAGAATCTCCTCATATTTAGAGGCGATCCCTACGAGTTCCTTCATTGTTGTGACTTCGAGGCTTTTCGCCCCGAACACAACTTCGTTCAACTGGGCTGTTACGGCTTTCATTGCCGTAACATGACCCCCATCTTGTTGCCTCCTACCTTGTCCAGGCAACCTTTCCTGCCTCCATTGGCTCCGTCCTTCGCCGCAGCCTTCAGTCCTACGGCTGCTTTGGTTGCAACCGTATCCAGCTTCTGGAGTACCCCATCCGTCCCGCTCTCGCCCGAGTTCGCCTGTGGTGGCGAACCCAATCGCGCCTTCCTCTTGGGTGGGGGCCGCAAGGGTTGCCCCACTCCGTCTTCGTCCGTCGATGACTCCACCTGGACCATTGAAGGCCCGGAGTCCTCACTTTCCGCTGGGGCTTTTGCCCCTCTCCTCCGTGGTGGAGGCATTTCTGCCGCACAACACTCACACACAACAAAAGCACAGCACTTCCACTACCTGCACTGTACACAATAGTCTGTTAATGGCCGATGCCGCTAACTGCGCACACTGCTGGGAAATTCCACACTAAGTTAATGGCTTAAGCCGCTAACCGCACACACTTTTGGGAATATACACGATGTGTATAATCCCTCACGTACCTGCTTACTGTTTATACTGTCACTACTTAATACCGAAAACCGAAAAATTCTATCACTTTCAGAATACTGAAAAACACTTTTAAAATCGCTTTTAAAAACTCGCAATGATGCGCAAACACGTCCGTTCACTTCGAGGTTCTACAAACAACTGAGTAGATAGGGACATCTAAAGCCAATATTAACGTGAGTACCTGCCGACGACGGCCTTACCTCACGGTGCTCAAAAGCACAGCGGATCAAATCAATGCGATGATCAGCGCCCCGAAAAATGCAATGCATTATTCAGTACCAATTGGCGTGTGGAATGGACACACTAACCACCTTGGTGAGGTTCGAGGCCTATCTAAAACCTCTGCCGTACTCTGGGTCCGGCACCCGGTTGCAATGCAACTCCACATTGAGTGACAAATATCACTCTCCCTGCATTCGGGTATTAAACCACAACCACCACGATACTCCCCGAGGGGCCAGTCCGCACGAGTAGGTTGGAGCGAACTCCAAGGGCTCCTACTCCCCGTGGTACCAGAATTAAGTCTCCGGTCAGACCTCGTAGTTGAAACTACTACCAGTTGAGCTTCCATACTGCTCTGGACTGGTGACCAGGGGTTGGACCCCATTCTCTCATCCAATACACACTTGTCTTCGCCGCTTAAACACCTCACGCGCAAACACACCAAATAATTCTAATCGTTCAGCATCCCAACTAGTGGAGATCACACCACTAACATCTAACCGTCCATCAGTCCAACTAATCCCCATACCCCCAAGGTCCCTAATGTCCGAGTACATCGGGCATTCAGCAATAACATGCACCCAATCCTCAACACGCGCCCCACACGTACATTCCATTCCATCAGAGAGGCGCCTCTGATGCAAAAAGCATTCAAAGGCCCATACCTCGTAAGTAGGAAACCCAGACTCAGACAGAATCTGAAATCTGGGTTTTCCCCAACAAACCCAACATCCCGAATGTACTCATAAGTCACACGACCGTTAGGACTATTATCCCAACGGTCTTGCCACCTACTCCTAACCCTGTCATCTAGAAGCCTCTTGCTTCCTAGATATCCCAACCTCTCCACATCATCGTCAGAAATCCATTCATTCCGCAGCAATAACACACTCAAACCCCTCCTCAACCTGAAAGAAACAGCACGCTGTAAAACAATCAGGTCAAGAGGGGGCACACCCAATAAAACCTGCAACGCATCCGTAGAAACGGTGCGACATACAGGCAAACAGGCAAGCATCATACAACGCTGAATAGAAAGAAGTTTTCGACGACCCGAAACCATCGTAGCCACCTTCCACCATATAGGAGATCCATAAGTGGCACAGGCCACAAACAAACCTCGATATATGGAGCGAACAGCACGACGCCCGAGACCCCAATCACTCTGTAAAACGCGCCTGACACTACCAACAATCGCCTGCAGCCGCCGCTTCACATTCACTAAGTGTGGAGTAAAACACATTCTTTCACTCATGGTCAAACCCAGGTACTTGACTTGCGTCACATACCTGAAGCCGACCCCATTCACTCGGACAACCGGTGGACGCCCCGGTGACAGTCTGCCTTTTAAAAGCATTGTCACCGTTTTGTCCCTCGAGATGTCTACACCCACACTTATCCCCCAGTTGTGGACAATTTCTAAAAATTGTCCTCCCACCCGATCCAACTCACGCCTTGAACGACCTTCAACAAGGAGAAGAAGGTCGACCGCATACGCACAACACTTACAGAGTGGTTCGAGCTGCCCAAGCAGAGAGTCCATCATGAGGTTCCATATATATAGACCACAGATGGATCCCTGTGGACAGCCACGAGCCACTCCAATCTCCACACTCCCATTCATTCCAACGATAGAGGCTTTTCTGTCCGAAAAGTAGCTTCGCCAGAGACCAATTTCCGAACAGCCAAGTTCCTCTAACCGTTCTATCACTCGATCCCAGATCAGATAATCGAATGCCCCCTTGAAGTCAACAAATATGCCGAGGACTTACTTGTTGACATTCTCCCTAACAACATTATGCACATACATCCACGCATCTTCCACACCTCTGACCTCTGTTCTACTTTCATTGGTTTTTAGATCAAGAGGTAATGATTAATAGAAGCAGTTTGGGGGCATTAGTATCCTTGGATCGTCGTAAGACTAACTTAAGCGAAAGCATTTGCCAAAGATGTTTTCATTAATCAAGAACGAAAGTTAGAGGTTCGAAGGCGATCAGATACCGCCCTAGTTCTAATCATAAACGATGCCAGCTAGTAATTGGGTGTAGCTACTACTATGGCTCTCTCAGTCGCTTCCCGGGAAACCAAAGCTTTTGGGCTCCGGGGGAAGTATGGTTGCAAAGCTGAAACTTAAAGGAATTGACGGAAGGGCACCACTAGGAGTGGAGCCTGCGGCTTAATTTGACTCAACACGGGAAAACTTACCAGGTCCGAACATAAGCGTGTAAGACAGATTGATAGCTCTTTCTCGAATCTATGGGTGGTGGTGCATGGCCGTTCTTAGTTCGTGGAGTGATTTGTCTGGTTAATTCCGATAACGAACGAGACTCAAATATATTAAATAGATGCTTTCAGGATTATGGTGTTGAAGCTTATATAGCCTTCATTCATGAGTTCATCTTGAATGTGCAAGTGTTTGAATGTGTTTATATAAGTGGAGCCGTAACTGTTGGTTTGTCCCATTATAAGGACACTAGCTCCTTAAATGGACAAATTGCGTCTAGCAGTAACGAGATTGAGCAATAACAGGTCTGTGATGCCCTTAGATGTCCTGTTCTGCACGCGCGCTACAATGAAAGTATCAACGTGTATTTCCTAGACCGAGAGGTCCGGGTAAACCGCTGAACCACTTTCATGCTTGGGATTGTGAACTGAAACTGTTCACATGAACTTGGAATTCCCAGTAAGTGTGAGTCATTAACTCGCATTGATTACGTCCCTGCCCTTTGTACACACCGCCCGTCGCTACTACCGATTGAATTATTTAGTGAGGTCTCCGGACGTGATCACTGTGACGCCTTGTGTTTCACGGTTGTTTCGCAAAAGTTGACCGAACTTGATTATTTAGAGGAAGTAAAAGTCGTAACAACGTTTCCGTAGGTGAACCTGCGGAAGGATCATTATTGTGTTCCTATCCGTAAATATTATAAAAAAACAAACAAACAAACAAAAAAAGAATAAAAAAGAAAAATTATTTTCTTTTTTTTCTTTTCATTCATTTATTTGAATGTTTTTCTTTTTTTCTTTTTTTTTACTCCTTGTATTGTAGTATAATGAAAATTATATCGCATACATTGTATTTGAACGCAACAAACCTTTAAACATATATAGTTGAACTTATTATTTATAAAAATAATATAAATGATAAGTTAATTTGTTCTCATTAACGTGTAATTCCTTAAAAATTTATAGAAATTAAATAAAATGTAATAAAAAAGGAATTACTGTTTTTGTTGGACTAAGACATGCGCAACTTGTAAATGTTTGGGTTGAAAATTACAATTTATTGAAAGATGTTTTAAAATAATTTATCTAATATACGAAAACGAAATGTAATATAATTGTTATTCTTTCAATAAATTAAAAACTCTTGACGTTAAATTAAAATAAACAAAAAATGATCACTCTAAGCGGTGGATCACTCGGCTCATGGGTCGATGAAGAACGCAGCTAACTGTGCGTCATCGTGTGAACTGCAGGACACATGAACATCGACATTTTGAACGCATATTGCAGTCCATGCTGTTATGTACTTTAATTAATTTTAAAGTGCTGCTTGGACTACATATGGTTGAGGGTTGTAAGACTATGCTAAATTAGTTGCTTATTCTTTTAGTCAATTAAAAGAATTTAAGCTCATGGTATATTACTGGATTGTATTTTTCAATCCATAATATTAATAGCATAAAAAGAAATATAGAAAATATATTCTTGAACACCTCATATTTGAACGAAATTTTATAATAAATAAGAATCTTAGTATTCCCAAAAACAATAAAATTTCAATATTATTCAAATAATATATACATTTAGAGGAACGTCTAGCACAAAATATTATTTTATTCTAGGATTGCCTTACATGTAAAAAAGCAAGAAAATAATATTTTTGTTATAATGAAGTAGTACGCGGGATGAAAAGATTGAATATTTATTATTAAGAAAATTATTGGTGTTAAGAAATAATTATGTATGTTTCTTTAAAATAGCAAAAAGCTAAAATATAAAATAAATATAAATATTTTTATACAACCTCAACTCATATGTGACTACCCCCTGAATTTAAATAAATAATGGTAAATGGTAAATAGTGAATTTCGGTTCTTGTTCCCCGGATAGTAGTTACGTAGCCAATTGTGGAACTTTCTTGCTAAAATTTTATAAAAATTATATCGCAAGATATATATTCTTATTTAGTTATAACGATTATCAATTAACAATCAATTCAGAACTGGCACGGACTTGGGGAATCCGACTGTCTAATTAAAACAAAGCATTGTGATGGCCTAACGGGTGTTGACACAATGTGATTTCTGCCCAGTGCTCTGAATGTCAAAGTGAAGAAATTCAAGTAAGCGCGGGTAAACGGCGGGAGTAACTATGACTCTCTTAAGGTAGCCCAATGCCTCGTCATCTAATTAGTGACGCGCATGAATGGATTAACGAGATTCCTACTGTCCCTATCTACTCCTTTTGGAGGCGGGAAGGTGCTACATAAAGTGGTTCTCCTTCAAGGGTTCGACCGGATAGCCTTGGGGTTAATGCTGCAATAGTTGTGAATGATTCCGGCTATGATTGTGTAGTCTTGGATTCGTCACAACAGGTGTGTGTGTCTATAGAGGGGGAGTTCGGTAGAATGATTGTCGCTAGTTTGTATTGCAAATTTGCGATCGACCGCAACACGAGCGGGATGGGAAAGATACCGAGAGCTGAAGAGGGAAGCGAGACGCATTTGCAGACAAAAAAGAAAGAGGCCGAAATGCGTGAGTATGAAGAGCTGGACAAGCTGGCCGACAGGGGTAATGCTCGAAAATTTTACGAAAAGATCCGGCGACTAACTGAAGGTTTCAAGACCGGAGCGCACTCCTGTAGGAGGCCCAGAGGTGATCTAGTTATTGATGACCAGAGTATACTGAGTTTGTGGAGGGAACACTTCTCCAGCCTGCTGAATGGCAGTGAAAGTACAACACCAGGAGATGGCGAACCCGATTCCCCAATCGACGACGATGGAGCAGATGTTCCATTGCCCGACCGAGAAGAAATTCGAATAGCAATTACCCGCTTGAAGAACAATAAGGCGGCGGGTGACGATGGATTACCGGCCGAGCTATTCAAATACGGCGGCGAAGAGCTGACAAGGTGCTTGCATCAGCTTCTTTGCAGAATATGGTCTTAAGAAATCATGCCTGACGATTGGAATCTCAGTGTACTCTGCCCAATACACAAAAAGGGAGACCCCACAATTAGCGCCAATTACCGTGGGATAAGCCTCCTCAACATCGCGTATAAGGTTCTGTCGAGCGTATTGTGTGAAAGACTAAAGCCCACCGTCAACAAACTGATTGGACCTTATCAGTGTGGCTTTAGACCTGGAAAATCAACAACGGACCAGATATTCACGTGAAAATAGGATCGACACACACCATCTCTTTGTCGACCTTAAAGCTGCTTTCGACAGCACGAAAAGGAGCTGCCTTTATGCCGCGATGTCTGAATTTGGTATCCCCGCAAAACTAATACGGCTGTGTAAGCTGACGTTGAGCAACACCAAAAGCTCCGTCAGGATCGGGAAGGACCTCTCCGAGCCGTTCGATACCAGACGAGGTTTCAGACAAGGTGACTCACTCTCGTGTGATTTCTTTAACCTGATGCTGGAGAAAATAATACGAGCTGCAGAGCTAAACAGAGAAGGTACAATCTTCTATAAGAGTGTACAGCTACTGGCGTACGCCGATGATATCGATATCATTGGAAACAACACCCGCGCCGTTAGTTCTGCTTTCTCCAGACTGGATAAGGAAGCGAATCGTATGGGTCTGGTGGTGAACGAGGACAAGACGAAATATCTCCTGTCGTCAAACAAACAGTCAGCGCATTCGCGTCTTGGCTCCCACGTCACTGTTGACAGTCATAACTTTGAAGTTGTAGATAATTTCGTCTACCTGGGAACCAGCATTAACAGCAATAACAATGTCAGCCTGGAAATCCAACGCAGAATCACTCTTGCCAACAGGTGCTACTATGGACTAAGTAGGCAATTGAAAAGTAAAGTCCTCTCTCGACGAACAAAAACCAAACTCTACAAGTCTCTCATCATTCCCGTCCTACTTTACGGTGCTAAAGCGTGGACGATGTCAACATCCGATGAGACGGCACTAGGAGTTTTCGAGAGAAAGGTTTTGCGGAAGATTTATGGTCCCTTAAGAATTGGCAACGGCGAATACCGCAGACGATGGAACGATGAGCTGTATGTGTTATTCGACGACATAGACATAGTCCAGCGAATAAAAAAACAGCGGCTACGCTGGCTAGGACATGTTGTTCGAATGCATGAAGGTGCTCCAGCTCTGAAAGTATTCGATGCAGTACCCGCTGGTGGAAGCAGAGGAAGAGAGAGACCTCCACTCCGATGGAAGGACCAGGTGGAGAGGGACCTGGCTTCGCATGGAATAACCAATTGGCGCCAAACTGCCAGAAGGAGAGATGCGTGGCGCGCTGTTTTGGACCCGGCTATAACCGCGTAAGCTGTGTCTACGCCAGTCAAGAAGAAGAAGAATGAGGGGAGGAAAAGAAACTAACAAGGATTTTCTTAGTAGCGGCGAGCGAAAAGAAAATAGTTCAGCACTAAGTCACTTTGTCTATATGGCAAATGTGAGATGCAGGTTAAGCCCGATGAACCTGAATATCCATTATGAAAAATTCATCATTATAACTGTGATATTTTTAATATTATAGTAATAGTGTGCATTTTTTTCATATAAGGACATTGTAATCTATTAACATAATAAAATATTTATCAAAAGATCATTGGTGTTAAGTTTATTCAAATTAATTTGCTTTTAGCTTATTAACATAGAATAAATACTGATGATTTGATAAGTGTTGATAGATTTTACATATATAATGCTTAAATTCTTTTGAATTTTACAATAATACTAGCGTTACCCGGCGCGTTTCTCTACGCAAAAAAATTATTGCTTAAAAGATTTGATTTCTTAACACAATAATGAAAAAGAAAAGCAATGTTCAATTTGATACAATTGTATACACAACATTTTTTGTTTTATTTTGTGGTGCATAAATAAACAAATTTTTCGTGGCTCCAACTCTCAAACATGAAACGTACAGTTGACCGTGAGAAAAGCAAGCTTCCTCTAAATTAACTCCACACACCTGGAGCGTTTGCCCTTGGGCTTTGTTGACGGTCATAGCAAAAGATAGCCGAACAGGAAATTGAAGACGTTTAAATTCGAATGGCATGTCCGTTATTATTAATGGGATGCGCGGTATTAGTACAATTTCGCCTTTTGCTTTGCCAGTGAGAATTGTTGCTTGAATTAAATTTGACATCAATTTCTTCACTGAAAGTCTCGTCCCATTACAAAGTTTCGGTGTATTAAGATTTCGAAGAAGTATAATCGATGAACCAACTTTCAAATTCAAATTGTGCGGTGGCATGCCTGGTGGTCCCAAAGAATTTATAAATTCAACCGGATAATTGACTGCGTCTTCATCATTCATAGCAGTATCAATGGATTTATACGTTTCCGAATTACCTGACAATTTTTCCTGGATGTGGAATTTGATTTCATTGACATTGACATTTTTTGGTGCTAAAATTGCACGTTCTCGTAACCAATCATGGTTATTATAATTTTGAGCAATATTTGGAAAAACGCTATTAATGAGTTCTTCTTTTGATGATACAATTATTGAAAAATTATTCGGTAACGTGATAAACCCATTTTGATCACTTGCCATTTTTCCATCGCCAATCTTCAGCAATTGCTTTGAAAACTCACGTGCTGAAGAATCATTTTGAAGACGCACACGTATATTGGTCGTCAACGAAAGCATTTGTACGTGTGCCCACAAAAATGAACTTTTCAAACATGCATTAATTTCATCAGCTGGTTTTGATCTCGGAATAACAGGCAACGTTTGACGAAAATCACCAGATAACAATATTAATGCACCGCCAAACAGCTGTAAACTCCGTCTCAAATCTTGTAATGTTCGATTTAAGGCTTCCAAAGATTTTTTATGGGCCATTGGACATTCGTCCCATAAAATAATGGATGTTTGTTGCAAGACTTTAGCCATTCCAGAAATACTTGAAATATTGCATGTTGGTGTTTCAATTGCTTGCATGTTCAATGGCAATTTCAAGGCGGAATGTGCTGTGCGGCCGCCATTAAGTAATGTAGATGCAATTCCGGAAGAAGCAAGTGCCAATGCGATTTTTTGTTCCGACTGAATCGTTGCCAGTATTAATGAAATCAAAAATGTTTTTCCAGTGCCGCCAGGTGCATCCAAAAAATACAATCCACCAGTGTTGTCATTGTCAGCTTGCATCACTGTGTCATATACATATTTTTGTTGATCATTTAATTGTGGAGTATACGTTTGTACGAACGCGCGCAATTCATTACGATCGAATTGCAGTTCGCGTTGCAATTCTCGTTCAAATAAATCATGCATTGGACGATTTGGTGGAGTCAATCCTAATTGCCCTAATGCCTAATTTGCAATCGTGAGGCACAAATCTTCGATCATTATCAAGGCTTCATTATACATTTCCAATGTCAGCAGCAAACCAGGATCATTGGAACGATGTCGAAGTCGAATCAAAATGTCTTCAGCCATGAAATCTTTGTATTTATTCCACAATTCCAGTGGATTTGATGGAAAACATGTTGATATTATGATCACAAATAACATACGAATTTGAATTGGTGGAGAAACAATTGATGCATCACGAAGCGTAGCATCCCAATGCGTATCATCTTCCAGCAAATGCAAGTGTTGACATGCTTCACGGTATGTTGCGCACAATTGACCATTAACAGTTCGTAAATGTTGGAATGATTGAGGTCCATGTACGTTCACCAACAAAAGTCTAAGGTAAAAACATTCAACATTAGCTGGAATAACTGTATAAATGCGTCCCAAAGCATCTGTTCGAAAAATACGACGTTGAAATTTTTTTGTTGATGCATTCCATGTGAAATAGTGAGGCACTTTCGAATATAGCAAAGTCCTGGATAATTCATCAGTTTCACATAACTGGAAATAAGCTGTCAGTGTAGTTACTGGTGGCTCTACTACTCTTTGTTCGGCATTTGCAGCAGTGTAGTAAACACGTTGGCCGTTTTCAAGATGAACTGCCAAATGTACAACAACCGGATGTCTGTCATGAATTGGAAACGATAAAATACGCCATACAGCTTCATTCCTACTAAAATAGCGCCCCATTTGGTACTGCAAAATTTCGTCATGATTATTCTCAGGAGCCACTCCAGAAATAGCCATATCGCTGCCCTTATTTACATACTTGCAAATATATTTGATTGATTATACAGAATTGCAATATTCTACATTGATGTGAGCGTTGAACATTTTTGACAGCATCGGTGAGTACGGAACTATCCACCGGTTATCGATTTCAACATCTTGACTTTTAATTTTAATTACAGTTGATTTACCGTTGTCTTCAGTTCATCGTCGACGATACCGTGGATATCCATCATCACCTGTAATTGTTTCAGCAATCAATTGCTTTGGAAAACGTTTCGAACATTTACCATCAATCATACAAAGTGAATTAATTGATTAATATCACCACAGGGACCGTGAATCATATTTTTCGTGACAACTTCGAATAATCCTGGGTCGATGGTTTGATCTGGAATTTCGGCCGATATGACGGTATCAATCATATCAGGGGTTATTTTGTTTACGCACCAAATCAAAATATGTGCGTGAGGTAAGCCTCTTTTTTGCCACTCGATGGTATACATAAAGTACCGCACTTCTCCAAATACACGGAGTTTGACAATCAGATCCATTAATTTTTTCAATTTTTGTTGGAATACACGGGCAGTTATGTCATGCCGATCTTTTGGCACCTGACCATCAAGTAAACAATCAGACACATCGACCCACTTCGGGTTGCACGTAAATGTTATGAATAGATCCGGTCGTCCATAATTTCGTACATATGCCATCGCATCTTGCGTATATTCATGCATATGACGTGGGCTACCAACATATGATGATGGTAAAATTGTTAAACGGCCGATATCATTCACATTTACTTCATTGATTATTGCGTCACGCAAATGTATGTATTCCTCTGATCTTAATCGGGCTTGATTGTAACGGATGAAATTTAATCGCTCACTTTCAATTTTGGCGTACATATCGAGGATATATTGATGCGAAAGTTGATTGCATCGCAAAATAAAATTTGTTTGTTGTTTGTTCATTTCTACGATACAAAACAATGTCTCGTGACTGAAAAAACTGTTCGCCAACCACAACAATGGCTACTTCTTCAATCATTGGTGCATTGAATCGTCTGGTGTGCTCCCCAATTTGTGTTTTATCGGCTTTTATTATGATTTTGTGGCCATCGAAGGGCATCCGTTCCAGTGCCACTTTAAACAATTTCACCAATTCATTGTGTTGATGAAAAAATGTTTACAATTCAATCACGATTGATCTTCTCGTATTCGTCGAAATTGCACAGCGCTTATTTAATTCACGATTCTCACCATCAATGAAATATATTTGCAAAAATTTATGATCACCATCTGGTAATGGTAGCAAAGACCCAGCTCTATGGTATATTTGACCTTGGATCTGTAACGGTCGAGAAATATATATAGATGATAACGGATCTTAATTTCTAAAAATATCGAACACTGGGACGGCACATAAATTAAAAATGATATTGCTAATTCCACACGAAGAAATCACCTTAAACGTCGGCATAAATCCATCTTTTATAATATTTGTAGCTCCAAAAGATGTCATTTGAAAGCATGAATTGTATTTTTGAATATTTAAGAGGAAATGCTTTGACGTTGGCGAATTACCAAAAACCAATGAATGCAAAGGTTCTGGCGGAAGTTCTAGCACCGGTAATTCGACTTTCCCACCAGCACAACACATGCCAGGCGTTTCGTTTATGAATTTAAATGCTTTGCAATGTATACATTCTATATTCATCTGGCATCGTAATTGAAAGCCGCGTGTTCCATTTGACGTATATCATAAACGGTCGTACGACGGTTTCTTGGTGCTTCGCTATTATCCAAGTGAGTTCTCCGTCTGTGTCGTTGTGTTTCCATTTCATTTCGTCGAACACGATCTTCTTCACTTTGTGATCTTCGATTTAACGCTGTAGCATTTGATTGACGTGAACGTCTGCCAATGTTTGTTCGTCTTGAACGTGGCATTCTTTCAGTACAGTGTATGACTAATTGAATGTAAAAGCAATACATTGAAAATTATTTCTAGAAAAATCTGTGTGTGCGTGGAAATATGAATTCACATACACTCACACTGGACATAACCTCAATTGTGCAAATAAAGAAAACACTCACCGGAAAGGGAAATCAAATTAAATTTGTGAAAATTAAGTAACGCTTGGCAATTGAATATATATAAAAATGAAGCAATTAAAATACAATTAAAAAAGAAACACATGGTTAACACTCACCAAAAGTATGTTTGTTCAAAATGAGAGCAAGATATAAAAGAACTCAAAGCACATAAGAAAACTGTCAACTGAAAAACAATGACAGCAAATTAATATTCTGTTCGCAATGAGAGCACGATGTAAAATTGATAAATCGTATTGAAAATACTTGATTTTGGTATAGTGTATTTACTTACAAAAAATGTCAAACTCAGGAACGGCTGCACCGATTCCAAACAAACTTCACACAAACCACCTCCTTATAGGTAGGAACGAACTCTAAAATTTTTGTGTCTATCGACTCGGCGGTTCTTGAGTTATAAGATTACCAAGGAAATGTAACTTTTATATATATATATATAGATAAATAAGAATCTTAGTATTCCCAAAAACAATAAAATTTCAATATTATTTCAAATAATATATACATTTAGAGGAACGTCTAGCATAAAATATTATTTTATTCTAGGATTGCCTTAAATGTAAAACAGCAAGAAAATAATATTGTTGTTATAATGAAGTAGTACGCGGGATGAAAAGATTGAATATTTATTATTTAGAAAATTATTGGTGTTAAGAAATAATTATGTATGTTTCTTTAAAATAGCAAAAAGCTAAAATATAAAATAAATATAAATATTTTTATACAACCTCAATTCATATGGGACTACCCTCTGAATTTAAGCATAATAATGAGGGGAGGAAAAGAAACTAACAAGGATTTTCTTAGTAGCGGCGAGCGAAAAGAAAATAGTTCAGCACTAAGTCACTTTGTCTATATGGCAAATGTGAGATGCAGTGTATGGAATATCTTAATATCTAGTATGAGAAATTAACGATTTAAGTCCTTCTTAAATGAGGCCATTTACCCATAGAGGGTGCCAGGCCCGTATAACGTTAATGATTACTAGAAAGATATATAAACTGATGATTTGATAAAGTGTTGATAGATTTTACATATATAATGCTTAAATTCTTTTGAATTTTACAATAATATTATTATCATTGATTTTAATATTAATTGTATGCATTTATATGATTAACAATGAGAAAGATTCAGGATACCTTCGGGACCCGTCTTGAAACACGGACCAAGGAGTCTAACATATGTGCAAGTCATTGGGTTATATTAAACCTAATGGCGAAATTAACTTAACTTTTATATAATGGGATTAATTTTTAGTGAAATATTTTACTATTAATTCAATCCCGGGGCGTTCCATATAGTTATGTATAATGATAATTTATTATTATTTATACCTCTAACTGGAGCGTACCTTGAGCATATATGCTGTGACCCGAAAGATGGTGAACTATACTTGATCAAGGCCTTAGGGTCGAAACGACCTTAACCTATTCTCAAACTTTAAATGGGTAAGAACCTCACCTTTCTTGATATGAAGGTTGAGGTTATGATATAATGTGCCCAGTGCGCCACTTTTGGTAAGTATTTGAACGAAATTTTATAATAAACTAGCGTTACCCGGCGCGCTTCTCTACGCAAAAAATTTGTTGCTTAAAAGATTTGATTTCTTAACACAATAATGAAAAAGAAAAGCAATGTTCAATTTGATACAATTGTATACACAACATTTTTTGTTTTATTTTGTGGTGCATAAATAAACAAATTTTTCGTGGCTCCAACTCTCGAACATGCAACGTACAGTTGACCGTGAGAAAAGCAAGCTTCCTCTAAGTTAACTCCACACACCTGGAGCGTTTGCCCTTGGGCTTTGTTGACGGTCATAGCAAAAGATAGCCGAACAGGAAATTGAAGACGTTTAAATTCGAATGGCATGTCCGTTATTATTAATGGGATGCGCGGTATTAGTACAATTTCACCTTTTGCTTTGCCAGTGAGAATTGTTGCTTGAATTAAATTTGACATCAATTTCTTCACTGAAAGTCTCGTCCCATTACAAAGTTTCGGTGTATTAAGATTTCGAAGAAGTATAATCGATGAACCAACTTTCAAATTCAAATTGTGCGGTGGCATGCCTGGTGGTCCCAAAGAATTTATAAATTCAACCGGATAATTGACTGCGTCTTCATCATTCATAGCAGTATCAATGGATTTATACGTTTCCGAATTACCTGACAATTTTTCCTGGATGTGGAATTTGATTTCATTGACATTGACATTTTTTGGTGCTAAAATTGCACGTTCTCGTAACCAATCATGGTTATTATAATTTTGAGCAATATTTGGAAAAACGCGATCAATGAGTTCTTCTTTTGATGATACAATTATTGAAAAATTATTCGGTAACGTGATAAACCCATTTTGATCACTTGCCATTTTTCCATCGCCAATCTTCAGCAATTGCTTTGAAAACTCACGTGCTGAAGAATCATTTTGAAGACGCACACGTATATTGGTCGTCAACGAAAGCATTTGTACGTGTGCCCACAAAAATGAACTTTTCAAACATGCATTAATTTCATCAGCTGGTTTTGATCTCGGAATAACAGGCAACGTTTGACGAAAATCACCAGATAACAATATTAATGCACCGCCAAACAGCTGTAAACTCCGTCTCAAATCTTGTAATGTTCGATTTAAGGCTTCCAAAGATTTTTTATGGGCCATTGGACATTCGTCCCATAAAATAATGGATGTTTGTTGCAAGACTTTAGCCATTCCAGAAATACTTGAAATATTGCATGTTGGTGTTTCAATTGCTTGCATGTTCAATGGCAATTTCAAGGCGGAATGTGCTGTGCGGCCGCCATTAAGTAATGTAGATGCAATTCCGGAAGAAGCAAGTGCCAATGCGATTTTTTGTTCCGACTGAATCGTTGCCAGTATTAATGAAATCAAAAATGTTTTTCCAGTGCCGCCAGGTGCATCCAAAAAATACAATCCACCAGTGTTGTCATTGTCAGCTTGCATCACTGTGTCATATACATATTTTTGTTGATCATTTAATTGTGGAGTATACGTTTGTACGAACGCGCGCAATTCATTACGATCGAATTGCAGTTCGCGTTGCAATTCTCGTTCAAATAAATCATGCATTGGACGATTTGGTGGAGTCAATCCTAATTGCCCTAATGCCTAATTTGCAATCGTGAGGCACAAATCTTCGATCATTATCAAGGCTTCATTATACATTTCCAATGTCAGCAGCAAGGATGGGATCATGTGTAGAAGTTCACGCAAGTGAGGAAAGTTTTTGATTGTCACTCACTTGGGAGTGGCCAGAAACGATTCTTCTCCACATGGTTCAAGCAGCTCACGACTTCCGGTTTTAGACCAAGTATCCTCTGGGTAGCCAACAGACATCCGTTTGAAGGCGAGCTAAAGTGAGAAGGCGAAGCCCGCTTATGCGGTTGTGCGTAGGGTTTGGGACCCACCACATAAAAACACCCCCCAATGAAAAATCTACGAAAGCCTCGGTGAGACACCCCCCTTTTGATGACGACCCCTGCAAACGTTTTAAGGATAATGATATAAGGGCATGCACCTGGAATGTCCGGACCCTTAATTGGGAAGGTGCCTCTGCCCAGCTGGTTGATGTCCTCATACGACTTAAGGCTGACATCACCGCCATCCAAGAAGTGCGATGGACGGGACAAGGACGGAAGAAGGTGGGTCCTTGTGACATCTACTACAGCGGCCATATAAAGGAGCGCAAATTTGGTGTTGGATTTGTGGTGGGAGAGAGACTCCGTCGCAGAGTCCTGGCATTCACCCCGGTGGATGAACGTCTAGCCACAATCCGCATCAAAGCGAGGTTCTTCAACATATCGCTGATTTGCGCCCACGCCCCAACGGAAGGGAAGGACGATGTGACCAAAGATGCTTTCTATGAGCGCCTAGAACGCACCTATGAGCGCTGCCCCCGCCACGATGTAAAAGTCGTGCTTGGTGATTTTAACGCCAGGGTGGGTAAAGAAGGTGTATTTGGCACAACAGTCGGAAAATTCAGCCTCCATGACGAAACATCGCCAAACGGCCTGAGGCTGATCGACTTCGCTGGGGCCCGAAATATGGTCGTCTGTAGTACCAGATTCCAGCATAAGAAAATACATCAAGCTACTTGGCTGTCTCCTGATCGAAACACGCGGAACCAAATCGATCACGTTGTGATAGACGGAAGACATGTCTCCTGTGTTTTAGACGTGCGTACGCTCTGAGGACCAAATATAGACTCGGACCATTATCTGGTCGCAGCGAAGATACGCACCCGCCTCTGTGCAGCAAAGAATGCCCGTCAACAAACACAAGGAAGGTTCGACGTCGAAAAGCTGCAATCGCAACAGACAGCCACGAAATACTCTACTCGACTTGCACTCCTGCTCTCTGAGAGCACTCATCAGCATCTCGGTATAAGGGAACTGTGGAACGGCATCTCAAACTCACTGCGTACCGCTGCAGCCGAAACAATTGGTTTTCGGCAACGACAAAAAACAAGCTGGTACGATGAGGAGTGCCGTCTCGCAGCGGAGAGAAAACAGACTGCCTACCTCGCAACATTGCAAACGACCACAACACGTGCGGGATGGGATAGATACCGAGAGCTGAAGAGGGAAGCGAGACGCATTTGCAGACAAAAAAAGAAAGAGGCCGAAATGCGTGAGTACGAAGAGCTTGAGAAGCTGGCAGACAGAGGGAATGCTCGAAAATTTTATGAAAAAATGAAGCGACTTAACGAAGGTTTCAAGACCGGAGCATCCTCATGTAGAGACCAAGGTGGTAATCTGGTAACCGATGTCCAGGGCATACTGGGATTATGGAGGGAACACTTCTCCGACCTGCTGAATGGCAGTGAGAGTACAACAACAGGAGATGGCGAACCCGATCCCCCAATCGATGACGATGGAACAGATGTTCCATTACCCGACCATGAAGAAATTCGAATAGCAATTACCCGCTTGAAGAACAACAAAGCAGCGGGGGCCGATAGATTACCGGCAGAACTATTCAAATACGGCGGCGAAGAACTGATAAGGTGCATGCATCAGCTTCTTTGCAGAATATGGTCGGAAGAAAGCATGCCTGACGATTGGAATCTCAGTGTGCTCTGCCCAATCCATAAAAAGGGAGATCCCACAATCTGCGCCAATTACCGTGGGATCAGCCTCCTAAATATCGCATACAAGGTTCTATCGAGCGTATTGTGTGAAAGACTAAAGCCCACCGTCAACAAACTGATTGGACCTTATCAGTGTGGCTTTAGACCTGGAAAATCGACAACTGACCAGATATTCACCATGCGCCAAATCTTGGAAAAGACCCGAGAAAAGAGGATCGACACACACCACCTTTTTGTCGATTTTAAAGCTGCTTTCGACAGCACGAAAAGGAGTTGCCTTTACGCCGCGATGTCTGAATTTGGTATCCCCGCAAAACTAATACGACTGTGTAAATTGACGTTGAGCAACACCAAAAGCTCCGTCATGATTGGGAAGGACCTCTCCGAGCCGTTCGATACCAAACGAGGTTTCAGACAAGGTGACTCACTATCGTGCGACTTCTTTAACCTGATGCTGGAAAAAATTATAAGAGCTGCAGAGCTAAACCGAGAAGGTACAATCTTCTACAAGAGTGTACAGCTCCTGGCGTACGCCGATGATATTGATATCATCGGAAGCAACAACCGCGCCGTTTGTTCTGCTTTTTCCCGCATGGATAAGGAGGCGAAGCGAATGGGTCTGGAGGTGAATGAGGACAAGACGAAATATCTCCTGTCATCAAACAAACAGTCGGCGCATTCGCGTCTTGGCTCCCACGTCACTGTTGACAGTCATAACTTCGAGGTCGTAGATAATTTCGTATACCTGGGAACCAGCATCAACAACACGAACAATGTCAGCCTCGAAATCCAGCGTAGAATAACTCTTGCCAACAGGTGCTACTTTGGACTGAGTAGGCAATTGAACAGTAAAGTCCTCTCTCGACGAACCAAAATCAAGCTCTACAAGTCGCTTGTCATTCCCGTCCTGCTTTACGGTGCAGAAGCTTGGACGATGTCAACATCAGATGAGACGACACTAAGAGTTTTCGAGAGGAAAATTTTGCGCAAGATTTATGGTCCTCAGAACATTGGCAACGGCGAATACCGCAGACGATGGAACGATGAGCTGTACGAGTTATACGACGACATTGACATAGTTCAGCGAATAAAAAGACAGCGGCTACGCTGGCTAGGTCATGTTGTCCGAATGGACGAAAACACTCCAGCCCTGAAAGTGTTCGATGCAGTACCCGCCGGAGGAAGCCGAGGAAGAGGAAGGCCTCCACTCCGTTGGAGGGACCAGGTGGAGAGCGACCTGGTTAAACTTGGGATCTCCAACTGGCGCCGAACTGCGAAGGAGAGAGAGAGGTGGCGCACTATCGTCGATTCGGCTATAACCGGCTAAACGGTTGCAACGCCAATCACATACATACAATGTCAGCAGCAAACCAGGATCATTGGAACGATGTCGAAGTCGAATCAAAATGTCTTCAGCAATGAAATCTTTGTATTTATTCCACAATTCCAGTGGATTTGATGGAAAACATGTTGATGTTATGATCACAAATAATATACGAATTTGAATTGGTGGAGAAACAATTGATGCATCACAAAGCGTAGCATCCCAATGCGTATCATCTTCCAGCAAATGCAAGTGTTGACATGCTTCACGGTATGTTGCGCACAATTGACCATTAACAGTTCGTAAATGTTGGAATGATTGAGGTCCATGTACGTTCACCAACAAAAGTCTAAGGTAAAAACATTCAACATTAGCTGGAATAACTGTATAAATGCGTCCCAAAGCATCTGTTCGAAAAATACGACGTTGAAATTTTTTTGTTGATGCATTCCATGTGAAATAGTGAGGCACTTTCGAATATAGCAAAGTCCTGGAAAATTCATCAGTTTCACATAACTGGAAATAAGCTGTCAGTGTAGTTACTGGTGGCTCTACTACTCTTTGTTCGGCATTTGCAGCAGTGTAGTAAACACGTTGGCCGTTTTCAAGATGAACTGCCAAATGTACAACAACCGGATGTCTGTCATGAATTGGAAACGATAAAATACGCCATACAGCTTCATTCCTACTAAAATAGCGCCCCATTTGGTACTGCAAAATTTCGTCATGATTATTCTCAGGAGCCACTCCAGAAACAGCCATATCGCTGCCCTTATTCACATACTTGCAAATATATTTGATTGATTATACAGAATTTCAATATTCCACATTGATGTGAGCGTTGAACATTTTTGACAGCATCGGTGAGTACGGAACTATCCACCGGTTATCGATTTCAACATCTTGACTTTTAATTTTAATTACAGTTGATTTACCGTTGTCTTCAGTTCATCGTCGACGATACCGTGGATATCCATCATCACCTGTAATTGTTTCAGCAATCAATTGCTTTGGAAAACGTTTCGAACATTTACCATCAATCATACAAAGTGAATTAATTGATTAATATCACCACAGGGACCGTGAATCATATTTTTCGTGACAACTTCGAATAATCCTGGGTCGATGGTTTGATCTGGAATTTCGGCCGATATGACGGTATCAATCATATCAGGGGTTATTTTGTTTACGCACCAAATCAAAATATGTGCGTGAGGTAAGCCTCTTTTTTGCCACTCGATGGTATACATAAAGTACCGCACTTCTCCAAATACACGGAGTTTGACAATCAGATCCATTAATTTTTTCAATTTTTGTTGGAATACACGGGCAGTTATGTCATGCCGATCTTTTGGCACCTGACCATCAAGTAAACAATCAGACACATCGACCCACTTCGGGTTGCACGTAAATGTTATGAATAGATCCGGTCGTCCATAATTTCGTACATATGCCATCGCATCTTGCGTATATTCATGCATATGACGTGGGCTACCAACATATGATGATGGTAAAATTGTTAAACGGCCGATATCATTCACATTTACTTCATTGATTATTGCGTCACGCAAATGTATGTATTCCTCTGATCTTAATCGGGCTTGATTGTAACGGATGAAATTTAATCGCTCACTTTCAATTTTGGCGTACATATCGACGATATATTGATGCGAAAGTTGATTGCATCGCAAAATAAAATTTGTTTCTTGAGGGCTTATCATCGGTACGAATAAAAATTCATCGCACTGACTTTTTTTGTTGATTCTTGACCTGTATTGCAAAAATTAATTATCGTATGAAAATGATTTATAAATCATATTTAGCACATTCGCGTAAATTGCGGGAATTCCCGTCATTCATGTTTCCTTCAATAAAACAATTGCGGGAATTCCCGCGAACGCGAACGTGTTAAACAAAATAAAATGTATATGTACCAGTTGTTGGATTTATCATTGGTATGTTGATGTGATAGCCATCGTCCCTTCTCCAGAACAAAATGGGGTATTGCAATGCATCATAACAGCGATGGAGTTCTGAAATACGTTGTAAGTTCTCATTTCTACGATACAAAACAATGTCTCGTGACTGAAAAAACTGTTCGCCAACCACAACAATGGCTACTTCTTCAATCATTGGTGCATTGAATCGTCTGGTGTGCTCCCCAATTTGTGTTTTATCGGCTTTTATTATGATTTTGTGGCCATCGAAGGGCATCCGTTCCAGTGCCACTTTAAACAATTTCACCAATTCATTGTGTTGATGAAAAAATGTTTACAATTCAATCACGATTGATCTTCTCGTATTCGTCGAAATTGCACAGCGCTTATTTATATCACGATTCTCACCATCAATGAAATATATTTGCAAAAATTTATGATCACCATCTGGTAATGGTAGCAAAGACCCAGCTCTATGGTATATTTGACCTTGGATCTGTAACGGTCGAGAAATATATATAGATGATAACGGATCTTAATTTCTAAAAATATCGAACACTGGGACGGCACATAAATTAAAAATGATATTGCTAATTCCACACGAAGAAATCACCTTAAACGTCGGCATAAATCCATCTTTTATAATATTTGTAGCTCCAAAAGATGTCATTTGAAAGCATGAATTGTATTTTTGAATATTTAAGAGGAAATGCTTTGACGTTGGCGAATTACCAAAAACCAATGAATGCAAAGGTTCTGGCGGAAGTTCTAGCACCGGTAATTCGACTTTCCCACCAGCACAACACATGCCAGGCGTTTCGTTTATGAATTTAAATGCTTTGCAATGTATACATTCTATATTCATCTGGCATCGTAATTGAAAGCCGCGTGTTCCATTTGACGTATATCATAAACGGTCGTACGACGGTTTCTTGGTGCTTCGGTATTATCCAAGTGAGTTCTCCGTCTGTGTCGTTGTGTTTCCATTTCATTTCGTCGAACACGATCTTCTTCACTTTGTGATCTTCGATTTAACGCTGTAGCATTTGATTGACGTGAACGTTCAGTACAGTGTATGACTAATTGAATGTAAAAGCAATACATTGAAAATTATTTCTAGAAAAATCTGTGTGTGCGTGGAAATATGAATTCACATACACTCACACTGGACATAACCTCAATTGTGCAAATAAAGAAAACACTCACCGGAAAGGGAAATCAAATTAAATTTGTGAAAATTAAGTAACGCTTGGCAATTGAATATATATAAAAATGAAGCAATTAAAATACAATTAAAAAAGAAACACATGGTTAACACTCACCAAAAGTATGTTTGTTCAAAATGAGAGCAAGATATAAAAGAACTCAAAGCACATAAGAAAACTGTCAACTGAAAAACAATGACAGCAAATTAATATTCTGTTCGCAATGAGAGCACGATGTAAAATTGATAAATCGTATTGAAAATACTTGATTTTGGTATAGTGTATTTACTTACAAAAAATGTCAAACTCAGGAACGGCTGCACCGATTCCAAACAAACTTCACACAAACCACCTCCTTATAGGTAGGAACGAACTCTAAAATTTTTGTGTCTATCGACTCGGCGGTTCTTGAGTTATAAGATTACCAAGGAAATGTAACTGTTTTATATATATATATAGATAAATAAGAATCTTAGTATTCCCAAAAACAATAAAATTTCAATATTATTTCAAATAATATATACATTTAGAGGAACGTCTAGCATAAAATATTATTTTATTCTCGGATTGCCTTAAATGTAAAACAGCAAGAAAATAATATTGTTGTTATAATGAAGTAGTACGCGGGATGAAAAGATTGAATATTTATTATTTAGAAAATTATTGGTGTTAAGAAATAATTATGTATGTTTCTTTAAAATAGCAAAAAGCTAAAATATAAAATAAATATAAATATTTTTATACAACCTCAATTCATATGGGACTACCCCCTGAATTTAAGCATATTAATGAGGGGAGGAAAAGAAACTAACAAGGATTTTCTTAGTAGCGGCGAGCGAAAAGAAAATAGTTCAGCACTAAGTCACTTTGTCTATATGGCAAATGTGAGATGCAGTGTATGGAATATCTTAATATTTAGTATGAGAAATTAACGATTTAAGTCCTTCTTAAATGAGGCCATTTACCCATAGAGGGTGCCAGGCCCGTATAACGTTAATGATTACTAGAAAGATATTTCCAAAGAGTCGTGTTGCTTGATAGTGCAGCACTAAGTGGGTGGTAAACTCCATCTAAAACTAAATATAACCATGAGACCGATAGTAAACAAGTACCGTGAGGGAAAGTTGAAAAGAACTCTGAATAGAGAGTTAAATAGTACGTGAAACTGCTTAGAGGTTAACCCCGATGAACCTGAATATCCATTATGAAAAATTCATCATTATAACTGTGATATTTATAATATTATAGTAATAGTGTGCATTTTTTTCATATTTATAAGGACATTGTAATCTATTAACATAATAAAATATTTATCAAAAGATCATTGGTGTTAAGTTTATTCAAATTAATTTGCTTTTAGCTTATTAACATAGAATAAATACTGATGATTTGATAAAGTGTTGATAGATTTTACATATATAATGCTTAAATTCTTTTGAATTTTACAATAATATTATTATCATTGATTTTAATATTAATTGTATGCATTTATATGATTAACAATGCGAAAGATTCAGGATACCTTCGGGACCCGTCTTGAAACACGGACCAAGGAGTCTAACATATGTGCAAGTCATTGGGTTATATTAAACCTAATGGCGAAATTAACTTAACTTTTATATAATGGGATTAATTTTTAGTGAAATATTTTACTATTAATTCAATCCCGGGGTGTTCCATATAGTTATGTATAATGATAATTTATTATTATTTATACCTCTAACTGGAGCGTACCTTGAGCATATATGCTGTGACCCGAAAGATGGTGAACTATACTTGATCAAGGCCTTAGGGTCGAAACGACCTTAACCTATTCTCAAACTTTAAATGGGTAAGAACCTCACCTTTCTTGATATGAAGGTTGAGGTTATGATATAATGTGCCCAGTGCGCCACTTTTGGTAAGTATTTGAACGAAATTTTATAATAAACTAGCGTTACCCGGCGCGCTTCTCTACGCAAAAAATTTGTTGCTTAAAAGATTTGATTTCTTAACACAATAATGAAAAAGAAAAGCAATGTTCAATTTGATACAATTGTATACACAACATTTTTTGTTTTATTTTGTGGTGCATAAATAAACAAATTTTTCGTGGCTCCAACTCTCAAACATGAAACGTACAGTTGACCGTGAGAAAAGCAAGCTTCCTCTAAATTAACTCCACACACCTGGAGCGTTTGCCCTTGGGCTTTGTTGACGGTCATAGCAAAAGATAGCCGAACAGGAAATTGAAGACGTTTAAATTCGAATGGCATGTCCGTTATTATTAATGGGATGCGCGGTATTAGTACAATTTCACCTTTTGCTTTGCCAGTGAGAATTGTTGCTTGAATTAAATTTGACATCAATTTCTTCACTGAAAGTCTCGTCCCATTACAAAGTTTCGGTGTATTAAGATTTCGAAGAAGTATAATCGATGAACCAACTTTCAAATTCAAATTGTGCGGTGGTATGCCTGGTGGTCCCAAAGAATTTATAAATTCAACCGGATAATTGACTGCGTCTTCATCATTCATAGCAGTATCAATGGATTTATACGTTTCCGAATTACCTGACAATTTTTCCTGGATGTGGAATTTGATTTCATTGACATTGACATTTTTTGGTGCTAAAATTGCACGTTCTCGTAACCAATCATGGTTATTATAATTTTGAGCAATATTTGGAAAAACGCGATCAATGAGTTCTTCTTTTGATGATACAATTATTGAAAAATTATTCGGTAACGTGATAAACCCATTTTGATCACTTGCCATTTTTCCATCGCCAATCTTCAGCAATTGCTTTGAAAACTCACGTGCTGAAGAATCATTTTGAAGACGCACACGTATATTGGTCGTCAACGAAAGCATTTGTACGTGTGCCCACAAAAATGAACTTTTCAAACATGCATTAATTTCATCAGCTGGTTTTGATCTCGGAATAACAGGCAACGTTTGACGAAAATCACCAGATAACAATATTAATGCACCGCCAAACAGCTGTAAACTCCGTCTCAAATCTTGTAATGTTCGATTTAAGGCTTCCAAAGATTTTTTATGGGCCATTGGACATTCGTCCCATAAAATAATGGATGTTTGTTGCAAGACTTTAGCCATTCCAGAAATACTTGAAATATTGCATGTTGGTGTTTCAATTGCTTGCATGTTCAATGGCAATTTCAAGGCGGAATGTGCTGTGCGGCCGCCATTAAGTAATGTAGATGCAATTCCGGAAGAAGCAAGTGCCAATGCGATTTTTTGTACCGACTGAATCGTTGCCAGTATTAATGAAATCAAAAATGTTTTTCCAGTGCCGCCAGGTGCATCCAAAAAATACAATCCACCAGTGTTGTCATTGTCAGCTTGCATCACTGTGTCATATACATATTTTTGTTGATCATTTAATTGTGGAGTATACGTTTGTACGAACGCGCGCAATTCATTACGATCGAATTGCAGTTCGCGTTGCAATTCTCGTTCAAATAAATCATGCATTGGACGATTTGGTGGAGTCAATCCTAATTGCCCTAATGCCTAATTTGCAATCGTGAGGCACAAATCTTCGATCATTATCAAGGCTTCATTATACATTTCCAATGTCAGCAGCAAGGATGGGATCATGTGTAGAAGTTCACGCAAGTGAGGAAAGTTTTTGATTGTCACTCACTTGGGAGTGGCCAGAAACGATTCTTCTCCACATGGTTCAAGCAGCTCACGACTTCCGGTTTTAGACCAAGTATCCTCTGGGTAGCCAACAGACATCCGTTTGAAGGCGAGCTAAAGTGAGAAGGCGAAGCCCGCTTATGCGGTTGTGCGTAGGGTTTGGGACCCACCACATAAAAACACCCCCCAATGAAAAATCTACGAAAGCCTCGGTGAGACACCCCCCTTTTGATGACGACCCCTGCAAACGTTTTAAGGATAATGATATAAGGGCATGCACCTGGAATGTCCGGACCCTTAATTGGGAAGGTGCCTCTGCCCAGCTGGTTGATGTCCTCATACGACTTAAGGCTGACATCACCGCCATCCAAGAAGTGCGATGGACGGGACAAGGACGGAAGAAGGTGGGTCCTTGTGACATCTACTACAGCGGCCATATAAAGGAGCGCAAATTTGGTGTTGGATTTGTGGTGGGAGAGAGACTCCGTCGCAGAGTCCTGGCATTCACCCCGGTGGATGAACGTCTAGCCACAATCCGCATCAAAGCGAGGTTCTTCAACATATCGCTGATTTGCGCCCACGCCCCAACGGAAGAGAAGGACGATGTGACCAAAGATGCTTTCTATGAGCGCCTAGAACGCACCTATGAGCGCTGCCCCCGCCACGATGTAAAAGTCGTGCTTGGTGATTTTAACGCCAGGGTGGGTAAAGAAGGTGTCTTTGGCACAACAGTCGGAAAATTCAGCCTCCATGACGAAACATCGCCAAACGGCCTGAGGCTGATCGACTTCGCTGGGGCCCGAAATATGGTCGTCTGTAGTACCAGATTCCAGCATAAGAAAATACATCAAGCTACTTGGCTGTCTCCTGATCGAAACACGCGGAACCAAATCGATCACGTTGTGATAGACGGAAGACATGTCTCCTGTGTTTGAGACGTGCGTACGCTCTGAGGACCAAATATAGACTCGGACCATTATCTGGTCGCAGCGAAGATACGCACCCGCCTCTGTGCAGCAAAGAATGCCCGTCAACAAACACAAGGAAGGTTCGACGTCGAAAAGCTGCAATCGCAACAGACAGCCACGCAATACTCTACTCGACTTGCACTCCTGCTCTCTGAGAGCACTCATCAGCATCTCGGTATAAGGGAACTGTGGAACGGCATCTCAAACTCACTGCGTACCGCTGCAGCCGAAACAATTGGTTTTCGGCAACGACAAAAAACAAGCTGGTACGATGAGGAGTGCCGTCTCGCAGCGGAGAGAAAACAGACTGCCTACCTCGCAACATTGCAAACGACCACAACACGTGCGGGATGGGATAGATACCGAGAGCTGAAGAGGGAAGCGAGACGCATTTGCAGACAAAAAAAGAAAGAGGCCGAAATGCGTGAGTACGAAGAGCTTGAGAAGCTGGCAGACAGAGGGAATGCTCGAAAATTTTATGAAAAAATGAAGCGACTTAACGAAGGTTTCAAGACCGGAGCATCCTCATGTAGAGACCAAGGTGGTAATCTGGTAACCGATGTCCAGGGCATACTGGGATTATGGAGGGAACACTTCTCCGACCTGCTGAATGGCAGTGAGAGTACAACAACAGGAGATGGCGAACCCGATCCCCCAATCGATGACGATGGAACAGATGTTCCATTACCCGACCATGAAGAAATTCGAATAGCAATTACCCGCTTGAAGAACAACAAAGCAGCGGGGGCCGATAGATTACCGGCAGAACTATTCAAATACGGCGGCGAAGAACTGATAAGGTGCATGCATCAGCTTCTTTGCAGAATATGGTCGGAAGAAAGCATGCCTGACGATTGGAATCTCAGTGTGCTCTGCCCAATCCATAAAAAGGGAGATCCCACAATCTGCGCCAATTACCGTGGGATCAGCCTCCTAAATATCGCATACAAGGTTCTATCGAGCGTATTGTATGAAAGACTAAAGCCCACCGTCAACAAACTGATTGGACCTTATCAGTGTGGCTTTAGACCTGGAAAATCGACAACTGACCAGATATTCACCATGCGCCAAATCTTGGAAAAGACCCGAGAAAAGAGGATCGACACACACCACCTTTTTGTCGATTTTAAAGCTGCTTTCGACAGCACGAAAAGGAGTTGCCTTTACGCCGCGATGTCTGAATTTGGTATCCCCGCAAAACTAATACGACTGTGTAAATTGACGTTGAGCAACACCAAAAGCTCCGTCATGATTGGGAAGGACCTCTCCGAGCCGTTCGATACCAAACGAGGTTTCAGACAAGGTGACTCACTATCGTGCGACTTCTTTAACCTGATGCTGGAAAAAATTATAAGAGCTGCAGAGCTAAACCGAGAAGGTACAATCTTCTACAAGAGTGTACAGCTCCTGGCGTACGCCGATGATATTGATATCATCGGAAGCAACAACCGCGCCGTTTGTTCTGCTTTTTCCCGCATGGATAAGGAGGCGAAGCGAATGGGTCTGGAGGTGAATGAGGACAAGACGAAATATCTCCTGTCATCAAACAAACAGTCGGCGCATTCGCGTCTTGGCTCCCACGTCACTGTTGACAGTCATAACTTCGAGGTCGTAGATAATTTCGTATACCTGGGAACCAGCATCAACAACACGAACAATGTCAGCCTCGAAATCCAGCGTAGAATAACTCTTGCCAACAGGTGCTACTTTGGACTGAGTAGGCAATTGAACAGTAAAGTCCTCTCTCGACGAACCAAAATCAAGCTCTACAAGTCGCTTATCATTCCCGTCCTGCTTTACGGTGCCGAAGCTTGGACGATGTCAACATCAGATGAGACGACACTAGGAGTTTTCGAGAGGAAAATTTTGCGCAAGATTTATGGTCCTCAGAACATTGGCAACGGCGAATACCGCAGACGATGGAACGATGAGCTGTACGAGTTATACGACGACATTGACATAGTTCAGCGAATAAAAAGACAGCGGCTACGCTGGCTAGGTCATGTTGTCCGAATGGACGAAAACACTCCAGCCCTGAAAGTGTTCGATGCAGTACCCGCCGGAGGAAGCCGAGGAAGGGGAAGGCCTCCACTCCGTTGGAGGGACCAGGTGGAGAGCGACCTGGTTAAACTTGGGATCTCCAACTGGCGCCGAACTGCGAAGGAGAGAGATAGGTGGCGCACTATCGTCGATTCGGCTATAACCGGCTAAACGGTTGCAACGCCAATCACATACATACAATGTCAGCAGCAAACCAGGATCATTGGAACGATGTCGAAGTCGAATCAAAATGTCTTCAGCAATGAAATCTTTGTATTTATTCCACAATTCCAGTGGATTTGATGGAAAACATGTTGATGTTATGATCACAAATAACATACGAATTTGAATTGGTGGAGAAACAATTGATGCATCACAAAGCGTAGCATCCCAATGCGTATCATCTTCCAGCAAATGCAAGTGTTGACATGCTTCACGGTATGTTGCGCACAATTGACCATTAACAGTTCGTAAATGTTGGAATGATTGAGGTCCATGTACGTTCACCAACAAAAGTCTAAGGTAAAAACATTCAACATTAGCTGGAATAACTGTATAAATGCGTCCCAAAGCATCTGTTCGAAAAATACGACGTTGAAATTTTTTTGTTGATGCATTCCATGTGAAATAGTGAGGCACTTTCGAATATAGCAAAGTCCTGGAAAATTCATCAGTTTCACATAACTGGAAATAAGCTGTCAGTGTAGTTACTGGTGGCTCTACTACTCTTTGTTCGGCATTTGCAGCAGTGTAGTAAACACGTTGGCCGTTTTCAAGATGAACTGCCAAATGTACAACAACCGGATGTCTGTCATGAATTGGAAACGATAAAATACGCCATACAGCTTCATTCCTACTAAAATAGCGCCCCATTTGGTACTGCAAAATTTCGTCATGATTATTCTCAGGAGCCACTCCAGAAACAGCCATATCGCTGCCCTTATTCACATACTTGCAAATATATTTGATTGATTATACAGAATTTCAATATTCCACATTGATGTGAGCGTTGAACATTTTTGACAGCATCGGTGAGTACGGAACTATCCACCGGTTATCGATTTCAACATCTTGACTTTTAATTTTAATTACAGTTGATTTACCGTTGTCTTCAGTTCATCGTCGACGATACCGTGGATATCCATCATCACCTGTAATTGTTTCAGCAATCAATTGCTTTGGAAAACGTTTCGAACATTTACCATCAATCATACAAAGTGAATTAATTGATTAATATCACCACAGGGACCGTGAATCATATTTTTCGTGACAACTTCGAATAATCCTGGGTCGATGGTTTGATCTGGAATTTCGGCCGATATGACGGTATCAATCATATCAGGGGTTATTTTGTTTACGCACCAAATCAAAATATGTGCGTGAGGTAAGCCTCTTTTTTGCCACTCGATGGTATACATAAAGTACCGCACTTCTCCAAATACACGGAGTTTGACAATCAGATCCATTAATTTTTTCAATTTTTGTTGGAATACACGGGCAGTTATGTCATGCCGATCTTTTGGCACCTGACCATCAAGTAAACAATCAGACACATCGACCCACTTCGGGTTGCACGTAAATGTTATGAATAGATCCGGTCGTCCATAATTTCGTACATATGCCATCGCATCTTGCGTATATTCATGCATATGACGTGGGCTACCAACATATGATGATGGTAAAATTGTTAAACGGCCGATATCATTCACATTTACTTCATTGATTATTGCGTCACGCAAATGTATGTATTCCTCTGATCTTAATCGGGCTTGATTGTAACGGATGAAATTTAATAGCTCACTTTCAATTTTGGCGTACATATCGACGATATATTGATGCGAAAGTTGATTGCATCGCAAAATAAAATTTGTTTCTTGAGGGCTTATCATCGGTACGAATAAAAATTCATCGCACTGACTTTTTTTGTTGATTCTAGACCTGTATTGCAAAAATTAATTATCGTATGAAAATGATTTATAAATCATATTTAGCACATTCGCGTAAATTGCGGGAATTCCCGTCATTCATGTTTCCTTCAATAAAACAATTGCGGGAATTCCCGCGAACGCGAACGTGTTAAACAAAATAAAATGTATATGTACCAGTTGTTGGATTTATCATTGGTATGTTGATGTGATAGCCATCGTCCCTTCTCCAGAACAAAATGGGGTATTGCAATGCATCATAACAGCGATGGAGTTCTGAAATACGTTGTAAGTTCTCATTTCTACGATACAAAACAATGTCTCGTGACTGAAAAAACTGTTCGCCAACCACAACAATGGCTACTTCTTCAATCATTGGTGCATTGAATCGTCTGGTGTGCTCCCCAATTTGTGTTTTATCGGCTTTTATTATGATTTTGTGGCCATCGAAGGGCATCCGTTCCAGTGCCACTTTAAACAATTTCACCAATTCATTGTGTTGATGAAAAAATGTTTACAATTCAATCACGATTGATCTTCTCGTATTCGTCGAAATTGCACAGCGCTTATTTATATCACGATTCTCACCATCAATGAAATATATTTGCAAAAATTTATGATCACCATCTGGTAATGGTAGCAAAGACCCAGCTCTATGGTATATTTGACCTTGGATCTGTAACGGTCGAGAAATATATATAGATGATAACGGATCTTAATTTCTAAAAATATCGAACACTGGGACGGCACATAAATTAAAAATGATATTGCTAATTCCACACGAAGAAATCACCTTAAACGTCGGCATAAATCCATCTTTTATAATATTTGTAGCTCCAAAAGATGTCATTTGAAAGCATGAATTGTATTTTTGAATATTTAAGAGGAAATGCTTTGACGTTGGCGAATTACCAAAAACCAATGAATGCAAAGGTTCTGGCGGAAGTTCTAGCACCGGTAATTCGACTTTCCCACCAGCACAACACATGCCAGGCGTTTCGTTTATGAATTTAAATGCTTTGCAATGTATACATTCTATATTCATCTGGCATCGTAATTGAAAGCCGCGTGTTCCATTTGACGTATATCATAAACGGTCGTACGACGGTTTCTTGGTGCTTCGCTATTATCCAAGTGAGTTCTCCGTCTGTGTCGTTGTGTTTCCATTTCATTTCGTCGAACACGATCTTCTTCACTTTGTGATCTTCGATTTAACGCTGTAGCATTTGATTGACGTGAACGTTCAGTACAGTGTATGACTAATTGAATGTAAAAGCAATACATTGAAAATTATTTCTAGAAAAATCTGTGTGTGCGTGGAAATATGAATTCACATACACTCACACTGGACATAACCTCAATTGTGCAAATAAAGAAAACACTCACCGGAAAGGGAAATCAAATTAAATTTGTGAAAATTAAGTAACGCTTGGCAATTGAATATATATAAAAATGAAGCAATTAAAATACAATTAAAAAAGAAACACATGGTTAACACTCACCAAAAGTATGTTTGTTCAAAATGAGAGCAAGATATAAAAGAACTCAAAGCACATAAGAAAACTGTCAACTGAAAAACAATGACAGCAAATTAATATTCTGTTCGCAATGAGAGCACGATGTAAAATTGATAAATCGTATTGAAAATACTTGATTTTGGTATAGTGTATTTACTTACAAAAAATGTCAAACTCAGGAACGGCTGCACCGATTCCAAACAAACTTCACACAAACCACCTCCTTATAGGTAGGAACGAACTCTAAAATTGTGTCTATCGACTCGGCGGTTCTTGAGTTATAAGATTACCAAGGAAATGTAACTGTTTTATATATATATATAGATAAATAAGAATCTTAGTATTCCCAAAAACAATAAAATTTCAATATTATTTCAAATAATATATACATTTAGAGGAACGTCTAGCATAAAATATTATTTTATTCTCGGATTGCCTTAAATGTAAAACAGCAAGAAAATAATATTGTTGTTATAATGAAGTAGTACGCGGGATGAAAAGATTGAATATTTATTATTTAGAAAATTATTGGTGTTAAGAAATAATTATGTATGTTTCTTTAAAATAGCAAAAAGCTAAAATATAAAATAAATATAAATATTTTTATACAACCTCAATTCATATGGGACTACCCCCTGAATTTAAGCATATTAATGAGGGGAGGAAAAGAAACTAACAAGGATTTTCTTAGTAGCGGCGAGCGAAAAGAAAATAGTTCAGCACTAAGTCACTTTGTCTATATGGCAAATGTGAGATGCAGTGTATGGAATATCTTAATATTTAGTATGAGAAATTAACGATTTAAGTCCTTCTTAAATGAGGCCATTTACCCATAGAGGGTGCCAGGCCCGTATAACGTTAATGATTACTAGAAAGATATTTCCAAAGAGTCGTGTTGCTTGATAGTGCAGCACTAAGTGGGTGGTAAACTCCATCTAAAACTAAATATAACCATGAGACCGATAGTAAACAAGTACCGTGAGGGAAAGTTGAAAAGAACACTGAATAGAGAGTTAAATAGTACGTGAAACTGCTTAGAGGTTAAGCCCGATGAACCTGAATATCCATTATGAAAAATTCATCATTATAACTGTGATATTTATAATACTATAGTAATAGTGTGCATTTTTTTCATATAAGGACATTGTAATCTATTAACATAATAAAATATTTATCAAAAAATCATTGGTGTTAAGTTTATTCAAATTAATTTGCTTTTAGCTTATTAACATAGAATAAATACTGATGATTTGATAAAGTGTTGATAGATTTTACATATATAATGCTTAAATTCTTTTGAATTTTACAATAATATTATTATCATTGATTTCAATATTAATTGTATGCATTTATATGATTAACAATGCGAAAGATTCAGGATACCTTCGGGACCCGTCTTGAAACACGGACCAAGGAGTCTAACATATGTGCAAGTCATTGGGTTATATTAAACCTAATGGCGAAATTAACTTAACTTTTATATAATGGGATTAATTTTTAGTGAAATATTTTACTATTAATTCAATCCCGGGGTGTTCCATATAGTTATGTATAATGATAATTTATTATTATTTATACCTCTAACTGGAACGTACCTTGAGCATATATGCTGTGACCCGAAAGATGGTGAACTATACTTGATCAGGTTGAAGTCAGGGGAAACCCTGATGGAAGACCGAAACAGTTCTGACGTGCAAATCGATTGTCAAAATTGAGTATAGGGGCGAAAGACCAATCGAACCATCCTGGTTCCCTCCGAAGTTTCCCTCAGGATAGCTGGTGCATTTAAATATTATGTAAAATAATCTTATCTGGTAAAGCGAATGATTGGAGGCCTTAGGGTCGAAACGACTATACCTATTCTCAAACTTTAAATGGGTAAGAACCTCACCTTTCTTGATATGAAAGTTGAGGTTATGATATAATGTGCCCAGTGGGCCACTTTTGGTAAGCAGAACTGGCGCTGTGGGATGAACCAAACGTAATGTTACGGTGCCCAAATTAACAACTCATGCAGATACCATGAAAGGCGTTGGATGCTTAAAACAGCAGGACGGTGGACATGGAAGTCGTAATCCGCTAAGGAGTGTGTAACAAGTCACCTGCCGAAGCAACTAGCCCTTAAAATGGATGGCGCTTAAGTTGTATACCTATACATTACCGCTAAAGTACATGATTTATAATACAATTTCGGTTGGATTATAAATTTTGAAACTTTAGTGAGTAGGAGGGTACAATGGTGTGCTTAGAAGAGTTTGGCGTAAGCCTGCATGGAGCCGCCATTGGTACAGATCTTGGTGGTAGTAGCAAATAATCGAATGAGACCTTGGAGGACTGAAGTGGAGAAGGGTTTCGTGTGAACAGTGGTTGATCACGAGTTAGTCGGTCCTAAGTTCAAGGCGAAAGCCGAAAATTTTCAAGTTTTAATGAATTGTTGAGAATATATTATTATGTTTTCTTCATAGCAATTAAACACTTGAATAATTTTGAACGAAAGGGAATACGGTTCCAATTCCGTAACCTGTTGAGTATCCGTTTGTTATTAAAAATGGGCCTTGTGCTCATCCTGGCAACAGGAACGACCATAAAGAACCCGTCGAGAGGTATCGGAAGAGTTTTCTTTTCTGTTTTATAGTCGTACTACCATGGAAGTCTTTCGAAGAGAGATATGGTAGATGGACTAGAAGAGCATGACATTTACTGTGTGTCGATATTTTCTCCTCGGACCTTGAAAATTTATGGTGGGGTTACGCAAACTTCTCAACAGGCCGTACCAATATCCGCAGCTGGTCTCCAAGGTGAAGAGTCTCTAGTCGATAGAATAATGTAGGTAAGGGAAGTCGGCAAATTAGATCCGTAACTTCGGGATAAGGATTGGCTCTGAAGATTGAGATAGTCGGGCTTGAGTGGGAAGCAATACCATGGTTTATGTACTTGTTCTGGGTAAATAGAGAATTTCGGTTCTTGTTCCCCGGATAGTAGTTACGTAGCCAATTGTGGAACTTTCTTGCTAAAATTTTATAAGAATTATATCGCAAGGTATTATTTAATTATAACGATTATCAATTAACAATCAATTCAGAACTGGCACGGACTTGGGGAATCCGACTGTCTAATTAAAACAAAGCATTGTGATGGCCCTAACGGGTGTTGACACAATGTGATTTCTGCCCAGTGCTCTGAATGTCAAAGTGAAGAAATTCAAGTAAGCGCGGGTAAACGGCGGGAGTAACTATGACTCTCTTAAGGTAGCCAAATGCCTCGTCATCTAATTAGTGACGCGCATGAATGGATTAACGAGATTCCTACTGTCCCTATCTACTCATTCGATTGTAGAATTTCAGATTGTTCAGACGTGTTTTCGTTTCTGTGCGTTTTCTGTGTCGTGAATTTTGTGTGAATTGGTATTTTTTTGTGTGGGAGCCCTCAGCATTGGATGTAAGTACATTCATTTTGAGTATTTGTGTATTAGTTTGTGATTTGTGGTAGTTTTTTAGCACATTTGCATACATATTTACGCATTAGTATATTAATATATACGTGTGTGTATATATGTGTGTTTTTCATAAAAAATTTTCATTTTCAATATATGTTCGATTGTACGTGTAGATAAAGTTTGTCAGTACGTGTATACTTTTTCTGTAGTTGGCTTTGTGTATTTTTACATTACTGCAAGTGTTTGAATATATATACAATTGTATTGTGCATATCATAGCTGGGTTTTGAAATTTTTTACATTGCGGCAGGTGTTTATTTATATACGTGTAGTCGAACTGCGAAGGAGAGAGACAGGTGGCGCACTGTCGTCGATTCGGCTATAACCGGCTAAACGGTTGCAACGCCAATCACACACAGTTGAGTGTATTTTTGGAAATTTGAATTTGTTTTTGTGAATATAAAATTTGTTTGAGCAAGTGTTTTTTTTTGTGTGACGTAATTTGTTTTTCGTTTGTTGTTTTTTGAGCACAGGTGTTTTCGAGCACAGGTGTTTTCGAGCACACTAGTTTTTGTGTGTAGGCGCGTGTTAGGTAGTACCTTTTGGAGCTTACGTGGTTTACCCACATTGTTAGCGTGGGTGCTGACTCTCATAGAGTCTCAGTGTTTTCTGTGTTTGTTGTTTTTCTGCTTTTTGGTTTTTCTGCCAGAGATTGTGCTGATATGGGTGACACCGCTGAAGAAGTGGTTGTCCACCCTATTGTCAGCAAGCGTGGAGGTGTAGTGAGGATTAAGGGGAAGAAGCGCATTAAGGGTACTTCTGCAAAGGACTGTTAACGCTGTTAAGGAGGGTGGAGAAAATGGTGGTGTGGTTGGGGGAGGCGCTATCAGCCATGTTGCTGCCATGAAGGCAGTGACGGCGGAATTAAACGCATTGGTGTTTGGGGTTAAAGACTTTGAGGTCACTACTGCGAAGGTGCTGATGGAGCTTGCCTCGAAGTACGAGGCGCTTCTGATGACGGTAGTAACCGAGAATGCCCATCTTCGCGGTCAGGTTGACGCTCTCAGGGGGGGTTGTGGGGGATCTATTCCCCAATCGAAGAGGTCGGTTGTGGATTTGGCTCCGGCTGAGTCGGTGCGTGCACCTCCAGCGTGTGTGTTGAAGGCGATTGCTCCGGCATTGCCGAAGCCGGTTGAGACGTGGTCGGTGGTTGTGCGCAGCAAGGCCCCGCCGACTTCCTCTAAGGAAGTCATCAAAAAGGTGGTGAAAGAGGTGGGACCTTCCCTCGGAGTGCGAGTGCAAGAGGTGAAGCCGATTAAGGGTGGTGGGGTGGTTATTCGCACCCCCTCTGTTTTAGAGAGGGAAAAGGTGGCGAATAATGCCAAGTTCGGGGAGGTGGGGTTGGATGTGAGTGTGAACCGGAAGTTGGGTCCGCGGGTTGTGGTTCAGGAGGTTCACACCGAAATCTCCCATGATGACTTCATGGAGGAGCTCTTTCGGTTGAACTTTCAGGACATCAGCTCTGAGGCACGAAAGTCAGATGTCCGGATGGTCAGTCGGCCCTGGAAGGTGGCTGCTGATGGTAGCACCAACGTTGTCCTTGAGGGGTCGGACAAATTAATGTCCGCCCTTTTGGAGGCGGGAAGGTGCTACATAAAGTGGTTCTCCTTCAGGGTTCGACCGGATAGCCCAGTTGCTGGCTGCTTCCGGTGTATGGGTTTTGACCATAGAGTGGCTGAGTGTAGGGCCAAATAAGATGTTTGTAGGCGGTGCGGTCAAGAAGGACATAGAGATGCCGGTTGTGGCAATGCCCCCCATTGTCGCAACTGTGCATTTAAGGGTAGGCCAGCTGGGCATCTTATGATGTCAGCTGTCTGCCCGTTTACTGTGGCGTTGTTGAGCGTGACTTCTCCAGACACTGATGGGGGGGATTTTTCAGCTTAATTGTCAGGGGTCGTATGCCGTTATGTGTGAGTTGGGGGGTTGTATGATTGAGGGGGGGTGTGGCATTGCCTTACTTCAGGAGCCTTACGCCACCAATGGTGTGGTTCGGGGTCTTCCTGGAGGTTTTAGGGTCTTTACGGACCTTGGGGTTAATGCTGCAATAGTTGTGAATGATACCGGCTACGATTGTGTAGTCTTGGATTCGTCACAACAGGGGGTGTTTGTGTCTATAGAGGGGGAGTTCGGTAGAATGATTGTCGCTAGTTTGTATTGCAAATTTAGCGAGCCCCTAGAGCCCTACCTGGGCTATATGGATAAGTTACTACTTCTGGCGAGTGGTAGCCCATTAGTCCAAGGGTTGGATGCGAATGCCTCGTCCTCGATGTGGTTTAGTAAGGTATCCAGACATTCGTCTGGATATCAAAGCCACGTTCGAGGCGAGGTAATGAATGAATGGGTGTTGGCTAAGGGCCTTCACATTCAGAATGAACCGAGTGAGTGGTATACGTTTGATGGGCCTAGGGGTGTGAGTGATATTGACGTGACGCTTATGAATGAGGCAGCAAGTAGAGTGTTTGATTTTAAGTGGGAGGTTAGATGAGGGTGGGGTCTGAGTGATCATAATTTGATCCAAATTGTGGTTGCTCCTCGTTCCCCTCCTTTGGTGTGTGTGAGTCCATTGCGGCGATGGCGTACCTCTGGTATTGACTGGAACCGATATGGACAGAGTGTAAGGGAAGCGGTGTTAGAAATACCGCTTAGAGTGTTTGATGATCTGGAGGTGGATGAGCAAATTGCTCGGCTGTGTGAGTTAGTGTGGGGTGTGAATGACAGATTGTTCAGGAAGTGTGGAAGTTTTAGGGTTAGAAAAATTAAGTGGTGGACGCATGAGTTAACCTTGAAGAGGAGGACTGTCCGGCGGTTGAGACGAAAGTTTCAACGTGCTCGGCGGTTCAATTCTGATAGGCTGTCCCAGATTAGGTATGATTTTAGTTGTGCGATGAATGAATATAAAGATATGATTGTGAAAATTAAAGAAGAAGAGTGGAGGAGTTTTGTGAATGACAATAGGGATGACCCCTGGGGTCAGGTCTATAAGATCTGCAGGGGTCGTAAGAGGGAGGATATCACCTCTCTTCGTGTTGGTGACACTGTGTTATCAACGTGGAGAGAGTGTGCTGGGGTTCTGTTAGGAGCGTTCTTTCCCAGGGCTGAGGTTCAGGCACCCCATGCACATGAGGTACCTGTTCCTCCATTAGATGATTGGGAGCTGGGATATGCCTTTGGCCTGGTCAGGTCTAAACGGTCTCCAGGTTTTGATGGTCTGAACGGAGAGATGTGCAAATGCTTGTGGAAGTTCATTCCGGAATACTTGGAGGTCATTTATGATAAGTGCATTTGTGAGGGATATTTTCCGCGTGAGTGGAAAAGTGCCAGGGTTGTTCCTCTCCTGAAGTCTCCTGATAAGATTAGGAGTGATCCTCGTTCTTATCGGGGCATCAGTCTCCTTCCAGTGCTTGGAAAAGTGTTGGAAAGAGTTATGGTGGAACGGCTTCAGGAGCTTACGCGGGATTTGAGGTCGAATAGGCAGTATGGGTTCAGGAAAGGACGCAGTGAAGAAGATGCCTGGATGTATGTTCAGAATGCTGTGAGGGAGAATACCAACAAATATGTCCTTGGCATATTTGCTGCCTTCAAGGGGGCGTTTGATTACCTAATCTGGGATCGAGTGATTCAACGGCTAGAGGAACTTAACTGTTCGGAAATTAGTCTCTGGCGGAGCTTCTTTTCGGACAGGAAAGCCTCTATCGTTGGTATGAATGGGAGTGTGGAGATTGGAGTGGTTCGTGGCTGCCCGCAGGGATCCATCTGTGGTCCATATATTTGGAACCTCATGATGGACTCATTGCTTGGACAGCTCGAACCACTCTGCAGGTGTTGTGCGTATGCGGATGACCTACTTCTTTTGGTCGAAGGCTGTTCGAGGGCTGAGATTGAAAGGGTAAGAGGGCAATTGTTGGAGATTGCTCATAATTGGGGTGTGGGTGTGGGGATTGACATGTCGATGGATAAAACGGTGACAATGCTCTTAAAGGGTAGACTGTCACCGGGGCGTCCACCGGTTGTCCGTGTGAATGGGGTCAGCATCAGGTATGTGACGTAAGTCAAATATCTGGGGTTGACCATGAGTGAAAGAATGTGTTTTACTCCACACTTAGTGAATGTGAAGCGGCGGCTTCAGGCGATTGTTGGTAGTGTCAGGCGCGTTTTACGGAGTGATTGGGGTCTCGGGCGTCGTGCTGTTCGCTCCATATATCGAGGTTTGTTTGTGGCCTGTGCCACTTATGGATCTCCTATATGGTGGAAGGTGGCTACGTTGGTTTCGGGTCGTCGAAAACTTCTTTCTATACAGCGTTGCATGATGCTTGCCTGTTTGCCTGTATGTCGCACCGTTTCTACGGATGCGTTGCAGGTTTTATTGGGTGTGCCCCCTCTTGACCTGTTTGTTTTACAGCGTGCTGTTTCTTTCAGGTTGAGGAGGGGTTTGAGTGTGTTATTGCTGCGGAATGAATGGATTTCTGACGATGATGTGGAGAGGTTGGGATATCTAGGAAGCAAGAGGCTTCTAGATGACAGGGTTAGGAGTAGGTAGCAAGACCGTTGGGATAATAGTCCTAACGGTCGTGTGACTTATGAGTACATTCGGGATGTTGGGTTTGTTGGGGAAAACCCAGATTTCAGATTCTGTCTGAGTCTGGGTTTCCTACTTACGGGGCATGGGCCTTTGAATGCTTTTTTGCATCAGAGGCACCTCTCTGATGGAATGGAATGTATGTGTGGGGCGCGTGTTGAGGATTGGGTGCATGTTATTGCTGAATGCCCGATGTACTCGGACATTAGGGACCTTGGGGGTATGGGGATTAGTTGGACTGATGGACGGTTAGATGTTAGTGGTGTGATCTCCACTAGTTGGGATGCCGAACGATTAGAATTATTTGGTGTGTTTGCGCGTGAGGTGTTTAAGCGGCGAAGACAATTAGCTGGAAACTAAGTATAGTTTCTTTGTGTGAATGGTGTGTGTATTGTGTGTGTATTGGATGAGAGAATGGGGTCCAACCCCTGGTCACCAGTCCAGAGCAGTATGGAAGCTCAACTGGTAGTAGTTTCAACTACGAGGTCTGACCGAAGACTTAATTCTGGTACCACGGGGAGTAGGAGCCCTTGGAGTTCGCTCCAACCTACTCGTGCGGACTGGCCCCTCGGGGAGTATCGTGGTGGTTGTGGTTTAATACCCGAATGCGGGGAGAGTGATATTTGTCACTGAATGTGGAGTTGCATTGCAACTGGGTGCCGGACCCAAAGTACGGCAGAGGTTTTAGATAGGCCTCGAACCTCACCAAGGTGGTTAGTGTGTCCATTCCACACGCCAATTGGTACTGAATAATGCATTGCATTTTTCGGGGCGCTGATCATCGCATTGATTTGATCCGCTGTGCTTTTGAGCACCGTGAGGTAAGGCCGTCGTCGGCAGGTACTCACGTTAATATTGGCTTTGGATGTCCCTATCTACTCATTCGATTGTAGAATTTCAGATTGTTCAGACGTGTTTTCGTTTCTGTGCGTTTTCTGTGTCGTGAATTTTTTGTGAATTGGTGTTTTTTGTGTTGGAGCCCTCAGCATTGGATGTAAGTACATTCATTTTGAGTATTAGTTTGTAATTTGTGGTAGTTTTTTAGCGCATTTGCATACATATTTACGCATTAGTATATTAATATATACGTGTGTGTATATATGTGTGTTTTTCATAAAAAATTTTCATTTTCAATATATGTTCGATTGTATGTGTGATTGTGAAAATTAAAGAAGAAGAGTGGAGGAGTTTTGTTAATGAGCATAGGGATGACCCCTGGGGTCAGGTCTTAAGGATTTGTAGGGGTCGTAAGAGGGAGGACATCACTTCTCTTCGTGTTGATGACACTGTGTTATCAACATGGAGTGAGTGTGCGGAGGTTCTGATAGGAGCGTTCTTTCCCAGGGCTGAGGTTCAGGCACCTCAAGCACAAGAGGTACCTGTTCCTCCACTAGAAGATGAGGAGTTGGGATACGCCTTTGGCCTGGTTAGGTCTAAACGGTCCCCAGGTTTTGATGGTTTGAACAGAGAGATGTGCAAAAGCTTGTGGAAGTTCATTCCGGAATACTTGGAGGTCATTTATGATAAGTGCATTTGTGAGGGATATTTTCCACGTGAGTGGAAAAGTGCCAGGGTTGTTCCTCTCCTGAAGTCTCCTGATAAGATCAGGAGTGATCCTCGTTCTTATCGGGGCATCAGTCTCCTTCCAGTGCTTGGAAAAGTGCTTGAAAAAGTTATGGTGGAACGGCTTCAGGAGCTAACGCGGGATTTGAGGTCGAATAGGCAGTATGGGTTCAGGAAAGGACGCAGTGTAGAAGATGCCTGGATGTATGTTCAGAATGCTGTGAGGGAGAATACCAACAAATATGTCCTTGGCATGTTTGTTGACTTCAAGGGGGCGTTTGATTACCTAATCTGGGATCGAGTGATTCAACGGCTAGAGGAACTTAACTGTTCGGAAATTAGTCTCTGGCGGAGCTTCTTTTCGGACAGGAAAGCCTCTATCGTTGGTATGAATGGGAGTGTGGAGATTGGAGTGGTTCGTGGCTGCCCGCAGGGATCCATCTGTGGTCCATATATTTGGAACCTCATGATGGACTCATTGCTTGGGCAGCTCGAACCACTCTGCAGGTGTTGTGCGTATGCCGATGACCTACTTCTTTTGGTTGAAGGCTGTTCGAGGTCTGAGATTGAAAGGGTAGGAGGGCAATTGTTGGAGATTGCTCATAATTGGGGTGTGGGGGTTGACATATCGATGGATAAAACGGTGACAATGCTCTTAAAGGGTAGACTGTCACCGGGGCGTCCACCGGTTGTCCGTGTGAATGGAGTCAGCATCAGGTATGTGACGCAAGTCAAATATCTGGGGTTGACCATGAGTGAAAGAATATGTTTTACTCCACACTTAGTGCTTCACATTCACTAAGTGCGGCTGCAGGCGATTGTTGGTAGTGTCAGGCGCGTTTTACGGAGTGATTGGGGTCTCGGGCGTCGTGCTGTTCGCTCCATATATCGAGGTTTGTTTGTGGCCTGTGCCACTTATGGATCTCTTATATGGTGGAAGGTGGCTACGATGGTTTCGGGTCGTCGAAAACTTCTTTCTATACAGCGTTGCATGATGCTTGCCTGTTTGCCTGTATGTCGCACCGTTTCTACGGATGCGTTGCAGGTTTTATTGGGTGTGCCCCCTCTTGACCTGATTGTTTTACAGCGTGCTATTTCTTTCAGGTTGAGGAGGGGTTTGAGTGTGTTATTGCTGCGGAATGAATGGATTTCTGACGATGATGTGGAGAGGTTGGGATATCTAGGAAGCAAGAGGCTTCTAGATGACAGGGTTAGGAGTAGGTGGCAAGACCGTTGGGATAATAGTCCTAACGGTCGTGTGACTAATGAGTACATTCGGGATGTTGGGTTTGTTGGGGAAAACCCAGATTTCAGATTCTGTCTGAGTCTGGGTTTCCTACTTACGGGGCATGGGCCTTTGAATGCTTTTTTGCATCAGAGGCACCTCTCTGATGGAATGGAATGTATGTGTGGCGCGCGTGTTGAGGATTGGGTGCATGTTATTGCTGAATGCCCGATGTACTCGGACATTAGGGACCTTGGGGGTATGGGGATTAGTTGGACTGATGGACGGTTAGATGTTAGTGGTGTGACCTCCACTAGTTGGGATGCCGAACGATTAGAATTATTTGGTGTGTTTGCGCGTGAGGTGTTTAAGGGGCGAAGACAATTAGTTGGAAACTAAGTATAGTTTCTTTGTGTGAATGGTGTGTGTATTGGATGATTGGTCACCAGTCCAGAGCAGTATGGAAGCTCAACTGGTAGTAGTTTCAACTACGAGGTCTGACCGGAGACTTAATTCTGGTACCACGGGGAGTAGGAGCCCTTGGAGTTCGCTCCAACCTACTCGTGCGGACTGGCCCCTCGCGGAGTATCGTGGTGGTTGTGGTTTAATACCCGAATGCGGGGAGAGTGATATTTGTCACTCAATGTGGAGTTGCACTGCAACCGGGTGCCGGACCCAAAGTACGGCAGAGGTTTTAGATAGGCCTCGAACCTCACCAAGGTGGTTAGTGTGTCCATTCCACACGCCAATTGGTACTGAATAATGCATTGCATTTTTCGGGGCGCTGATCATCGCATTGATTTGATCCGCTGTGCTTCGGAGCACCGTGAGATAAGGCCGTCATCGGCAGGTACTCACGCAAAAACACACCGGACGTTGTCCCTATCTGCGAAGAGCCGAAACCACATGGTGATATATTTGCATATAAGCACTAATTAAATTTCATATAAATACTAATTGTATGAATTCATACAAGTAAATAATTTTCATATAAATACTTATTGTATGAATTCATACAAGTAAATAATTTTCATAGAAATACTAAATAATTTTCATATAGATACTAAATAATTTTCATATAGGTACTAAGTTTATGAATTCATACAAGTAAAAAATTTTCATATATATACTAAATAATTTTCATATAGATACTAAGTTTATGAATTCATACAAGTAAAAAATTTTCATATAAATACTAATTGTATGAATTCATGCAAGTAAATAATTTTCATATAAGTACTAAGTTTATGAATTCATACAAGTAAAAAATTTTCATATATATACTAAATAATTTTCATATAGATACTAAGTTTATGAATTCATACAAGTAAAAAAATTTCATATAAATACTAATTGTATGAATTCATGCAAGTAAATAATTTTCATTGAAATACTAAATAATTTTCATATAGGTACTAAGTTTATGAATTCATACAAGTTAAAAATTTTCATATAAATACTAATTGTATGAATTCATGCAAGTAAATAGTTTTCATAGAAATACTAAATAATTTTCATATAGGTACTAAGTTTATGAATTCATACAAGTTAAAAATTTTCATATAAATACTAAATAATTTTCATATAGATACTAAGTTTATGAATTCATACAAGTAAAAAATTTTCATATAAATACTAAATAATTTTCATATAGATACTAAGTTTATGACTTCATACAAGTAAAACATTTTCAGATAAATACTTATTGTATGAATTCACGCATGTAAATAATTTTCATATAAATACTAACTAATTTTCATATAAATACTAAATAATTTTCATATAGGTACTAAGTTTATGAATTCATACAAGTAAAAAATTTTCATATAAATACTAAATAATTTTCATATAGATACTAAGTTTATGAATTCATACAAGTAAAAAAGTTTCATATAAATACTAAATAATTTTCATATAGATACTAAATAATTTTCATATAGGTACTAAGTTTATGAATTCATACAAGTAAATAATTTTCATATAAATACTAAATAATTTTCATATAGATACTAAGTTTATGAATTCATACAAGTAAAAAATTTTCATATAAATACTAATTGTATGAATTCATGAAAGTAAATAATTTTCATATAAATACTAAATAATTTTCATATAGGTACTAAGTTTATGAATTCATACAAGTAAAAAATTTTCATATAAATACTAAATAATTTTCATATAGATACTAAGTTTATGAATTCATACAAGTAAATAATTTTCATATAAGTACTAATTAATTTTCAAATAAATACTAATTGTATGAATTCATACAAGTAATTAATTTTCATATAAATAGTAATTAATTTTCATATAAATACTACATAATTTTCGTATAGATACTAAGTTTATGAATTCATACAAGTAATTAATTTTCATATAAGTACTAAGTGTATGAATTCATACAACTAAATAATTTTCATATAAGTACAAAAAATTAAAAAAAAAAATTAATGTTAAGCTATTTTTGATGTTGTAATATTTCTCATAAGCATAATGCTCGTAGAAAATGATATAAATTACTTGTGTATATATGTATTTAAAACTTTTATATGGTTAAAAAGTTTTTGCCATACGATTTCGGGTTGGTGAGGTGTACGTGGCAGAAAACATATATGTTGTATGAAACTTTGATATTAGTACTTGTATGAAAATTTTAATACTTCATACATCTTCATTGCGTTTCAGTCGCTCGTGCTTGGAGAGCAGCTGTTCTCGAGTTTAGCCTGAACGGGTGGCTTCTGCGCCAGTGTTTCGCCGGCGTATCAGCCTGCCTGCGGGTAGTCTGGAGGTGGTAATGCCTCCACCACGGAGAAGGAGGGTTAAGTCCCTCGCTGAAAGCGAAGGGTCGGGCCCTATAACAGTGATGGTTGAAACGTCATCGGGTGACGAGGAGGTGAGACCAGCGGTGAGGTCTCCGCCGCGGAGGAGGGCGCGTTTGGGGTCGCCTCTGTTGATGAAATCAGAGGATGGTGGGAGTGAGGGCGGTAGCGGAATAGGTGGCACCGCTGAAAAAGCGGTTGCTCACCCCGCAGTTTCGGGTACTGCTAAGCCGGCTGAGAGTGGCGGTAACAGCGGCACTGGGAAGGGCGTCGCGGATAAGGGCGTCGCTGATAAGGGCGTCGCGAAAAAGGGCGTCGCTAAAAAGAGCGTCGCGAAGGGGGGTTCGACGAAAGTCAACTCGGTAAATGAGGGGAGGAAAAGTGAGTGTGGAGGTAATGGTCGCATGCTGTCGTACCTCTGGTACTGACTGGAACAAATATGGACAGAATGTAAGGGAAGCGGTATTGGAAATACCGCTTAGTGAGTTTGAGGAACTGGGGGTGGACGAGCAAATTGCTCGGCTGTATGAGTTGGTTTGGTGTGTTAATGATAGGGTTTTCAGGAAGTATGAAAGTTTGAGGATTAGGAAAATTAAATGGTGGACGAATGAGTTAACCTTGAAGAGGAGGACTGTCCGGCGGTTGAGACGAAAGTTTCAGCGTGCTCGGCGGTCTAATTCGGATAGGTTATCCCAGATCAGATATGATTTTAGTTGTGCGGTTACAGAGTATAAGGATATGCTTGTGAGAATAAAAGAAGAGGAATGGAGGAGCTTTGTTGGGGAGAATAGGGACGACCCTTGGGGGCAGGTCTACAGGATCTGCAGGGGTCGTAAGAGGGAGGATATCACCTCTCTCCGCGTTGGTGACTCTGTGTTATCAACGTGGAGAGAGTGTGCGGAGGTTCTGTTAGGAGCGTTCTTTCCCAGGGCTGAGGTTCAGGCACCTCAAGCACAAGAGGTACCTGTTCCTCCACTAGAAGATGAGGAGTTGGGATACGCCTTTGGCCTGGTTAGGTCTAAACGGTCCCCAGGTTTTGATGGTTTGAACGGAGAGATGTGCAAAAGCTTGTGGAAGATCATTCCGGAATACTTGGAGGCCATTTATAACAAGTGCGTGTGGGAGGGATATTTTCCACGTGAGTGGAAAAGTGCCAGGGTCGTCCCTCTCCTGAAGTCCCCTGATAAGATCAGGAGTGATCCTCGTTCTTATCGGGGCATCAGCCTTCTTCCGGTGCTTGGAAAAGTACTGGAGAGGGTTATGGTGGAACGACTTCAGGAGCTAACGCGGGGTATGTGGTCGGATAGGCAGTATGGGTTCAGGAAAGGACGCAGTGTGGAAGATGCGTGGATGTATGTGCAGAATGTTGTTAGGGAGAATGTCAACAAGTATGTCCTCGGCATATTTGTTGACTTCAAGGGAGCATTCGATTATCTGATCTGGGATCAAGTGATAGAACGGTTAGAGGAACTTGGCTGTCCGGAAATTAGTCCCTGGCGAAGCTACTTTTCGGATAGAAAAGCCTCTATCGTTGGAATGAATGGGAGTGTGGAGATTGGAGTGGCTCGTGGCTGTCCACAGGGAACCATCTGTGGTCCATATATATGGAACCTCATGATGGACTCTCTGCTTGGGCAGCTCGAACCACTCTGTAAGTGTTGTGCGTATGCGGACGACCTTCTTCTCCTTGTTGAAGATCGTTCAAGGCGTGAGTTGGATCGGGTGGGAGGACAATTTTTAGAAATTGTCCACAACTGGGGGATAAGTGTGGGTGTAGACATCTCGATGGACAAACCGGTGACAATGCTTTTAAAAGGCAGACTGTCACCGGGGCGTCCACCGGTTGTCCGAGTGAATGGGGTCGGCATCAGGTATGTGACGCAAGTCAAGTACCAGGGGTTGACCATGAGTGAAAGAATGTGTTTTACTCCACACTTGGTGAGTGTGAAGGTGCGACTGCAGGCGGTCGTAGGTAAGGTTATGCGCGTTTTACGGAGTGATTGGGGCCTCGGACGTCGTGCTGTTCGCGCCATATATCGCGGCTTATTTGTGGCTTGTGCCACTTATGGGGCTGCTGTATGGTGGCGAACGGCCACGACGGTCTTCGGTCGCCGAAAGCTCCTCTCCGTCCAGCGTTGCATGATGCTCGCCTGTCTGCCTGAATGTCGCACCGTTTCTACGGATGCGTTGCAGGTGTTACTAGGTGCGCCCCCTTTTGACCTGGTTGTCATACAGCGTGCTGTATCATTCAGGTTAAGAAGGGGTCTGAGTGTGTCTTTGCTGCGGAATGATTTGATTTCCGATGAAGATGTGGAGAGGGAGGGATATCTAGGGAGCAAGAGGCTTCTAGATGATAGGGTCAGGTGTAGGTGACAAGACCGTTGGGACAGTAGTCTCAATGGTCGGGTGACTTATGAGTACATCCGGGACGTTAGCTATGTAGAAGGAAACCCAGACTTCAGATTCTGTCTAAGTCTGGGTTTCCTGCTTACGGGGCATGGGCCTCTTAATGCATTCTTGCATAAGAGGCACTTTGCAGATAGTTCAGAGTGTATGTGTGGGGCGTGTGTTGAGGATTGGGTGCATGTTATAGCGGAATGCCCGTTGTACTCAGACATTAGGCACCTTGGGGGTATGGGGATTAGTTGGACTGATGGACGGTTAGATGTTAGTGGTGTGATCTCCACTAGTCGGGATGCCGAACAGTTAGGGTCGTTTGCAAGATTTGCGCGCGTGTTGTTCAGGCGGCGAAGACAATTGGCTGAAGAAGGGGGTTAGCTTCTGGTATGAAAGGTGTATGAATTGGATGAGAGAATGGGATTCAATCCCTGGTCACCAGTCCAGAGCTGTATGGATGCTCAACTGGTAATAGTTTCGGCTACGAGGTCTGACCGGAGACTTAATTCTGATACCACGGGGAGAAGGAGCCCTTGAAGTTCGCTCCAACCTGCTCGTGCGGACTGGCCCCTCGGGGAGTATCGTGGTGGGTGTGGTTCAATACCCAAATGCGGGGAGAGTGACTTTGGTCCCTCAATGTGGAGTTGCATTGCAACCGAGTGCCGGACCCAAAGCGCGGCAGAGGTTTTAGATAGGCCTCGAACCCCACCAAGGTGGTTAGTGTGTCCATTCCACACGCCAATTGGTACCGAATAATGCGTAGCATTTTCGGGGCGCTGATCATCGCATTGATTTGATCCGCTGTGCTTTTGAGCACCGTGAGGTAAGGCCGTCGTCGGCAGGTACTCATGTTAATATTGGCTTTAGATGTCCCTATCTACTCATTCGTTAGTTGGCTTTCGACGCGGATAGACGTGCGTGCGCATCGTTGTGATTTTTGGTGAGTTTTTCTTGGCGAGTTGTTTTTGCGATTTTTCCGTATTCTCTTTTGTGCGGTCATTTGTTTACGCGGTGAGTTATAGGCACCGTTATTGCCTGGCGTGGGTAGGTAGTGTTATTGTTGCTACGGTCGCGTGTGGATTTGTGCGACTGCACATTGTTGTGCATTCTCCGCATTTTTGTGCGCGCGTGGTTGCGGTTTTTCGGTACGGGCGTGTGTTTTGTACAGTTTTGGTAGACTGTACAGTGCGTATTGGGTAAGTACAACATTGTTGTTATCTAAAGTAACGTGGGTATCCACATAGTTGTTGTTGGTGGGCTGTCGCACAGTTTCAGTGGTGTACCGTGTTGTAGGTATTCCTGCTGGCTGGATTGCCTACCAGTGAGTGGTGTGCTGAGCGCCTGGCGTTCAGTTGCGCTTGTTTCGGGTTTGACCGTACAGTTGTGCCCAAAGGGTGCCTGGGGCTGTCCCAGTGCTGAGGTCGCTGACTGTTGCGTCGACTGCGGTCGTAGCAGAGTGCTGTTAAGCCCACAGTGCGGTTGGTACAGTGCCACAGCGGTTGACTCGCGACCGTTACGGGGACATTGATCTGTCCGGCGGTTTTTTTGAGTAGCCTTTTCAGACCTTTGGCTGGGTTGTGGGCTGTGCCCTCGCGAGAGCGCATTAACCGACTGCTTGGGTGGTGACTGCTACAGAGCGAGTACACGTGTGAGTCAGCGTCTTCAGTGCGTTCAGTTGCACGCGCCTGGAGAGCAGCTGTTTCGGGTTTTACCTGAGCAGGTAGCTTCTGCGCCAGTGTTCGCCGGCGTAACAGCCTGCCTGGGGGTAGGCCGAAGGTGGGAATGGCTCCACCACGGAGGAGGAGGGTTAAATCCCTCGCTGAAAGCGACGGGTCGGGCCCCATAACTGTGATGGTGGAACCGTCGTCGGGTGATGAGGAGGTGAGGCCACCGGTGAGGTCTCCGCCGCGGAGGAGGGCGCTTTTGGGGTCGCCTCTGTTGATGAAATCAGAGGATGGTGGGAGTGAGAGCGGTAGCGGAATAGGTGGCACCGCTGAAAAAGCGGTTGCTCACCCCGCAGTTTCGGGTGCTGCTAAGCCGGCCGAGAGCGGCGGTAACAGCGGCACTGGGAAGGCCGTCGCGGATAAGGGAGTCGCGGATAAGGGCGTCGCTGATAAGGGCGTCGCTGATAAGGGCGTCGCGAAAAAGGGCGTTGTTAAAAAGAGCGTCGCGAAGGAGGGATCGACGAAAGTCAGCTCGGCGAAGGAGGGAGGGAAACGTAAGGATGGAGTTAATGGGGGTGTGGTTGGGGGAGGCGCTATCAGCCATGTTGCTGCCGCGAAGGCAGTGACGGCGGAATTAAACGCATTGGTGTTTGGGGTTAAAGACTTTGAGGTCACTACCGCGAAGGGGCTGATGGAGCTTGCCTCGAAGTACGAGGCTCTCCTGATGACGGTAGTAACCGAGAATGCCCATCTTCGCGGTCAGGTTGACGCTCTCAGGGGGGGTTGTGGGGGATCTATTCCCCAATCGAAGAGGTTGGTTGTGGGTTTGGCTCCGGCTGAGTCGGTGCGTGCGCCTCCAGCACCTGTGTTGGAGGCGATTGCTCCGGCATTGCCGAAGCCCGTGGAGACGTGGTCGGTGGTGGTGCGAAGCAAAGCCCCGACCACCTCCTCTAAGGAGGTGATTAAGAAGGTCGTGAAGGAGGTGGGACCTTCCCTCGGAGTGCGAGTACACGAGGTGAAGCCGATTAAGGGTGGTGGGGTGGTTATTCGCACCCCCTCTGTTTTAGAGAGGGAAAAGGTGGCGAATAATGCCAAATTCGGGGAGGAGGGATTGAATGTGACAGTGAACCGGAAGTTGGGTCCGCGGGTTGTGGTTCAGGGGGTTCACACCGAAATCTCCCATGATGACTTCATGGAGGAGCTGTTTCGGTTGAACCTTCAGGACATCAGCCCTGAGGCACGAAAGTCAGATGTGCGGATGGTCAGTCGGCCCTGGAAGGTGGCTGCTGATGGTAGCACCAACGTTGTCCTTGAGGGGTCGGACAAATTAATGTCCGCCCTTTTGGAGGCGGGAAGGTGCTACATAAAGTGGTTCTCCTTCAGGGTTCGACCGGATAGCCCAGTTGCTGGCTGCTTCCGGTGTATGGGTTTTGACCATAGAGTGGCTGAGTGTAGGGCCAAATCAGATGTTTGTAGGCGGAGCGGTCAAGAAGGACATAGAGCTGCCGGTTGTGGCAATGCCTCCCATTGTCGCAACTGTGCATTTAAGGGTAGGCCAGCTGGGCATCTTATGATGTCAGCTGTCTGCCCGATTTACTGTGGCGTTGTTGAGCGTGCCCTCTCCAGACACTGATGGAGGGGATTTCTCAGCTTAATTGTCAGGGGTCGTATGCCGTTATGTGTGAGTTGGGGGGTTGTATGATTGAGGGTGGGTGCGGCATTGCCTTACTCCAGGAGCCCTACACCACCAATGGTGTGGTTCGGGGTCTTCCTGGAGGTTTTAGGGTCTTTACGGACCTTGGGGTTAATGCTGCAATAGTTGTGAATGATTCCGGCTACGATTGTGTAGTCTTGGATTCGTCACAACAGGGGGTGTGTGTGTCTACAGGGGGGGAGTTCGGTAGAATGATTGTCGCTAGTTTGTATTGCAAATTTAGCGAGCCCCTAGGGCCCTACCAGGGCTATATGGATAAGTTACTACTTCTGGCGAGTGGTAGCCCATTAGTCCTAGGGTTGGATGCGAATGCCTCGTCCTCGATGTGGTTTAGTAAGGTATCCAGACATTCGTCTGGATATCAAAGCCACGTTCGAGACGAGGTAATGAATGAATGGGTGTTGGCTAAGGGCCTTCACATTCTGAATGAGCCGAGTGAGTGGTATACGTTTGATGGGCCTAGGGGTGTGAGTGATATTGACGTGACGCTTATGAATGAGGCAGCAAGTAGAGTGTTTGATTTTAAGTGGGAGGTTAGATGAGGGTGGGGTCTGAGTGATCATAATTTGATCCAAATTGTGGTTGCTCCTCGTTCCCCTCCTTTGGTGTGTGTGAGTCCATTGCGGCGATGGCGTACCTCTGGTATTGACTGGAACCGATATGGACAGAGTGTAAGGGAAGCGGTGTTAGAAATACCGCTTAGAGTGTTTGATGATCTGGAGGTGGATGAGCAAATTGCTCGGCTGTGTGAGTTGGTGTGGGGTGTGAATGACAGATTGTTCAGGAAGTGTGGAAGTTTTAGGGTTAGAAAAATTAAGTGGTGGACGCATGAGTTAACCTTGAAGAGGAGGACTGTCCGGCGGTTGAGACGAAAGTTTCAACGTGCTCGGCGGTTCAATTCTGACAGGCTGTCCCAGTTTAGGTATGATTTTAGTTGTGCGATGAATGAATATAAAGATATGATTGTGAAAATTAAAGAAGAAGAGTGGAGGAGTTTTGTGAATGACAATAGGGATGACCCCTGGGGTCAGGTCTATAAGATCTGCAGGGGTCGTAAGAGGGAGGATATCACCTCTCTTCGTGTTGGTGACACTGTGTTATCAACGTGGAGAGAGTGTGCTGGGGTTCTGTTAGGAGCGTTCTTTCCCAGGGCTGAGGTTCAGGCACCCCATGCACATGAGGTACCTGTTCCTCCATTAGATGATGGGGAGCTGGGATATGCCTTTGGCCTGGTCAGGTCTAAACGGTCTCCAGGTTTTGATGGTCTGAACGGAGAGATGTGCAAATGCTTGTGGAAGTTCATTCCGGAATACTTGGAGGTCATTTATGATAAGTGCATTTGTGAGGGATATTTTCCACGTGAGTGGAAAAGTGCCAGGGTTGTTCCTCTCCTGAAGTCTCCTGATAAGATTAGGAGTGATCCTCGTTCTTATCGGGGCATCAGTCTCCTTCCAGTGCTTGGAAAAGTGCTGGAAAGAGTTATGGTGGAACGGCTTCAGGAGCTTACGCGGGATTTGAGGTCGAATAGGCAGTATGGGTTCAGGAAAGGACGCAGTGAAGAAGATGCCTGGATGTATGTTCAGAATGCTGTGAGGGAGAATACCAACAAATATGTCCTTGGCATATTTGTTGACTTCAAGGGGGCGTTTGATTACCTAATCTGGGATCGAGTGTATCAACGGCAACGGAGCTTCTTTTCGGACAGGAAAGCCTCTATCGTTGGTATGAATGGGAGTGTGGAGATTGGAGTGGTTCGTGGCTGCCCGCAGGGATCCATCTGTGGTCTATATATTTGGAACCTCATGATGGACTCATTGCTTGGACAGCTCGAACCACTCTGCAGGTGTTGTGCGTATGCGGATGACCTACTTCTTTTGGTCGAAGGCTGTTCGAGGGCTGAGATTGAAAGGGTAAGAGGGCAATTGTTGGAGATTGCTCATAATTGGGGTGTGGGTGTGGGGATTGACATGTCGATGGATAAAACGGTGACAATGCTCTTAAAGGGTAGACTGTCACCGGGGCGTCCACCGGTTGTCCGTGTGAATGGGGTCAGCATCAGGTATGTGACGTAAGTCAAATATCTGGGGTTGACCATGAGTGAAAGAATGTGTTTTACTCCACACTTAGTGAATGTGAAGCGGCGGCTTCAGGCGATTGTTGGTAGTGTCAGGCGCGTTTTACGGAGTGATTGGGGTCTCGGGCGTCGTGCTGTTCGCTCCATATATCGAGGTTTGTTTGTGGCCTGTGCCACTTATGGATCTCCTATATGGTGGAAGGTGGCTACGTTGGTTTCGGGTCGTCGAAAACTTCTTTCTATACAGCGTTGCATGATGCTTGCCTGTTTGCCTGTATGTCGCACCGTTTCTACGGATGCGTTGCAGGTTTTATTGGGTGTGCCCCCTCTTGACCTGTTTGTTTTACAGCGTGCTGTTTCTTTCAGGTTGAGGAGGGGTTTGAGTGTGTTATTGCTGCGGAATGAATGGATTTCTGACGATGATGTGGAGAGGTTGGGATATCTAGGAAGCAAGAGGCTTCTAGATGACAGGGTTAGGAGTAGGTAGCAAGACCGTTGGGATAATAGTCCTAACGGTCGTGTGACTTATGAGTACATTCGGGATGTTGGGTTTGTTGGGGAAAACCCAGATTTCAGATTCTGTCTGAGTCTGGGTTTCCTACTTACGGGGCATGGGCCTTTGAATGCTTTTTTGCATCAGAGGCACCTCTCTGATGGAATGGAATGTATGTGTGGGGCGCGTGTTGAGGATTGGGTGCATGTTATTGCTGAATGCCCGATGTACTCGGACATTAGGGACCTTGGGGGTATGGGGATTAGTTGGACTGATGGACGGTTAGATGTTAGTGGTGTGATCTCCACTAGTTGGGATGCCGAACGATTAGAATTATTTGGTGTGTTTGCGCGTGAGGTGTTTAAGCGGCGAAGACAATTAGCTGGAAACTAAGTATAGTTTCTTTGTGTGAATGGTGTGTGTATTGTGTGTGTATTGGATGAGAGAATGGGGTCCAACCCCTGGTCACCAGTCCAGAGCAGTATGGAAGCTCAACTGGTAGTAGTTTCAACTACGAGGTCTGACCGAAGACTTAATTCTGGTACCACGGGGAGTAGGAGCCCTTGGAGTTCGCTCCAACCTACTCGTGCGGACTGGCCCCTCGGGGAGTATCGTGGTGGTTGTGGTTTAATACCCGAATGCGGGGAGAGTGATATTTGTCACTGAATGTGGAGTTGCATTGCAACTGGGTGCCGGACCCAAAGTACGGCAGAGGTTTTAGATAGGCCTCGAACCTCACCAAGGTGGTTAGTGTGTCCATTCCACACGCCAATTGGTACTGAATAATGCATTGCATTTTTCGGGGCGCTGATCATCGCATTGATTTGATCCGCTGTGCTTTTGAGCACCGTGAGGTAAGGCCGTCGTCGGCAGGTACTCACGTTAATATTGGCTTTGGATGTCCCTATCTACTCATTCGATTGTAGAATTTCAGATTGTTCAGACGTGTTTTCGTTTCTGTGCGTTTTCTGTGTCGTGAATTTTTTGTGAATTGGTGTTTTTTGTGTTGGAGCCCTCAGCATTGGATGTAAGTACATTCATTTTGAGTATTAGTTTGTAATTTGTGACCCCTGGGGTCAGGTCTTAAGGATTTGTAGGGGTCGTAAGAGGGAGGACATCACTTCTCTTCGTGTTGATGACACTGTGTTATCAACATGGAGTGAGTGTGCGGAGGTTCTGATAGGAGCGTTCTTTCCCAGGGCTGAGGTTCAGGCACCTCAAGCACAAGAGGTACCTGTTCCTCCACTAGAAGATGAGGAGTTGGGATACGCCTTTGGCCTGGTTAGGTCTAAACGGTCCCCAGGTTTTGATGGTTTGAACAGAGAGATGTGCAAAAGCTTGTGGAAGTTCATTCCGGAATACTTGGAGGTCATTTATGATAAGTGCATTTGTGAGGGATATTTTCCACGTGAGTGGAAAAGTGCCAGGGTTGTTCTTCTCCTGAAGTCTCCTGATAAGATCAGGAGTGAACCTCGTTCTTATCGGGGCATCAGTCTCCTTCCAGTGCTTGGAAAAGTGCTTGAAAAAGTTATGGTGGAACGGCTTCAGGAGCTAACGCGGGATTTGAGGTCGAATAGGCAGTATGGGTTCAGGAAAGGACGCAGTGTAGAAGATGCCTGGATGTATGTTCAGAATGCTGTGAGGGAGAATACCAACAAATATGTCCTTGGCATGTTTGTTGACTTCAAGGGGGCGTTTGATTACCTAATCTGGGATCGAGTGATTCAACGGCTAGAGGAACTTAACTGTTCGGAAATTAGTCTCTGGCGGAGCTTCTTTTCGGACAGGAAAGCCTCTATCGTTGGTATGAATGGGAGTGTGGAGATTGGAGTGGTTCGTGGCTGCCCGCAGGGATCCATCTGTGGTCCATATATTTGGAACCTCATGATGGACTCATTGCTTGGGCAGCTCGAACCACTCTGCAGGTGTTGTGAGTATGCGGATGACCTACTTCTTTTGGTCGAAGGCTGTTCGAGGTCTGAGATTGAAAGGGTAGGAGGGCAATTGTTGGAGATTGCTCATAATTGGGGTGTGGGTGTGGGGATTGACATATCGATGGATAAAACGGTGACAATGCTCTTAAAGGGTAGACTGTCACCGGGGCGTCCACCGGTTGTCCGTGTGAATGGTGTCAGCATCAGGTATGTGACGCAAGTCAAATATCTGGGGTTGACCATGAGTGAAAGAATGTGTTTTACTCCACACTTAGAGAATGTGAAGCGGCGGCTGCAGGCGATTGTTGGTAGTGTCAGGCGCGTTTTACGGAGTACGGGGTCTCGGGTGTCGTGCTGTTCGCTCCATATATCGAGGTTTGTTTGTGGCCTGTGCCACTTATGGATCTCCTATATGGTGGAAGGTGGCTACGATGGTTTCGGGTCGTCGAAAACTTCTTTCTATACAGCGTTGCATGATGCTTGCCTGTTTGCCTGTATGTCGCACCGTTTCTACGGATGCGTTGCAGGTTTTATTGGGTGTGCCCCCTCTTGACATGATTGTTTTACAGCGTGCTGTTTCTTTCAGGTTGAGGAGAGGTTTGAGTGTGTTATTGCTGCGGAATGAATGGATTTCTGACGATGATGTGGAGAGGTTGGGATATCTAGGAAGCTAGAGGCTTCTAGATGACAGAGTTAGGAGTAGGTGGCAAGACCGTTGGGATAATAGTCCTAACGGTCGTGTGACTTATGAGTACATTCGGGATGTTGGGTTTGTTGGGGAAAACCCAGATTTCAGATTCTGTCTGAGTCTGGGTTTCCTACTTACGGGGCATGGGCCTTTGAATGCTTTTTTGCATCAGAGGCACCTCTCTGATGGAATGGAATGTATGTGTGGGGCGCGTGTTGAGGATTGGGTGCATGTTATTGCTGAATGCCCGATGTACTCGGACATTAGGGGCCTTGGGGGTATGGGGATTAGTTGGACTGATGGACGGTTAGATGTTAGTGGTGTGATCTCCACTAGTTGGGATGCCGAACGATTAGAATTATTTGGTGTGTTTGCGCGTGAGGTGTTTAAGCGGCGAAGACAATTAGCTGGAAACTAAGTATAGTTTCTTTGTGTGAATGGTGTGTGTATTGTGTGTGTATTGGATGAGAGAATGGGGTCCAACCCCTGGTCACCAGTCCAGAGCAGTATGGAAGCTCAACTGGTAGTAGTTTCAACTACGAGGTCTGACCGAAGACTTAATTCTGGTACCACGGGGAGTAGGAGCCCTTGGAGTTCGCTCCAACCTACTCGTGCGGACTGGCCCCTCGGGGAGTATCGTGGTGGTTGTGGTTTAATACCCGAATGCGGGGAGAGTGATATTTGTCACTCAATGTGGAGTTGCATTGCAACTGGGTGCCGGACCCAAAGTACGGCAGAGGTTTTAGATAGGCCTCGAACCTCACCAAGGTGGTTAGTGTGTCCATTCCACACGCCAATTGGTACTGAATAATGCATTGCATTTTTCGGGGCGCTGATCATCGCATTGATTTGATCCGCTGTGCTTTTGAGCACCGTGAGGTAAGGCCGTCGTCGGCAGGTACTCACGTTAATATTGGCTTTAGATGTCCCTATCTACTCATTCGTTAGTTGGCTTTCGACGCGGATAGACGTGCGTGCGCATCGTGATTTTCTTAGTGATTTTTCTAGGCGAGTTGTTGTTGCGATTTTTCGGTATTCTCTTTTGTGCGGTCATTTGGTTACGCGGTGTGTGATAGGCACCGTTATTGCCTGGCGTGCGTGAATAGTGAATACGTGATCGCGTGTGTTGTTGGTGTAAGTGCACATTTTTGTGTATTCTTGCATATCATACGCGCGTGGCTTGCGGTATTTCGGGCGTGTGTTTTTGGTACAGCCGCGGGGTGTTTTTGGTGCGGCGTGTATTGGTAAGTACAACATTGTTGCTTTTCTTAAGTAGCGTGGGTATCCACACGTTTGTTGTTGGTGGGCTGTCGCACAGTTTCAGTGGTTTACCGTGTTGTTGGTATTCCGGCTGGCTGAATTGCCTACCGGTGAGTGCTGAGCTGAGCGCCTGGTGTTCGGTTGCACTTGTTTCGGGTCTGCTCGGACAGTTTTGCCCAAAGGGTGCTAGCGACTGTACCAGTGCTGAAGTAGCTGACTGGTGTGCAGATTACGGTCGTAGAAGTAACTGTTTAGCCTACGGTGCGATTCGGTGCAGTACCACAGCCGTTGACTCGCGACCGTTACGGGGACATAGATCCGTCCGGCGGTCTTTTTGAGTAACCCTTTCTGGGCATTTGGCTGGAGTTGTGGGCTGTGCCATCGCGAGAGCGCCTTAATCGACCGCTTGGGTGGTGACTGCTACAGAGCGGGTGTGCGTGTAGGTCAGCATCTTCAGTGCGTTTCAGTCGCTCGTGCTTGGAGAGCAGCTGTTCTCGAGTTTTACCTGAGCGGGTGGCTTCTGTGCCAGTGTTCGCCGGCGTAACAGCCTGCCTGGGGGTAGGCCGAAGGTGAGAATACCTCCACCACGGAGGAAGAGGGTTCAGTCCCTCGCTGAAAGCGACGTATCGGGCCCCACAACCGTGATGGTTGAAACGTCATCGGGTGACGAGGAGGTGAGGCCAGCGGTGAGGTCTCCGCCGCGGAGGAGGGCGCTTTTGGGGTCGCCTCTGTTGATTAAATCGGAGGATGTCGGGAGTGATAGCGGTAGCTGCTAAGCCGGCTGAGAGTGGCGGTAACAGCGGCACTGGGAAGGGCGTCGCTGATAAGGGCGTCGCGAAAAAGGGCGTGGCTAGAAAGAGCGTCGCGAAGGGGGGTTCGACGAAAGTCAACTCGGTAAATGAGGGGAGGAAAAGTGAGTGTGGAGGTAATGGGGGTGTGGTTGGGGGAGGCGCTATCAGCCATGTCGCTGCCATGAAGGCAGTGACGGCTGAATTAAACGCCTTGGTGTTTGGGGTGAAAGATTTTGAGGTCACTACCGCGAAGGGGTTGATGGAGCTTGCCTCGAAGTACGAGGCGCTCCTGATGACGGTAGTAACCGAGAATGCCCATCTTCGCGGTCAGGTTGACGCTCTCAGGTGGGGTTGTGGGGGATCTATTGCCCAACCCAAGAGGTCGGTTGTATTGCTCCGGCATTGCCGAAGCCCGTGGAGACGTGGTCGGTGGTGGTGCGAAGCAAAGCCCCGACCACCTCCTCAAAGGAGGTGATTAAGAAAGTCGTGAAGGAGGTGGGACCTTCCCTCGGAGTGCGAGTACACGAGGTGAAGCCGATTAAGGGTGGTGGGGTGGTTATTCGCACCCCCTCTGTTTTAGAGAGGGAAAAGGTGGCGAATAATGCCAAATTCGGGGAGGTGGGATTGAATGTGACTGTGAACCGGAAGTTGGGTCCGCGGGTTGTGGTTCAGGGTGTTCACACCGAAATCTCCCATGATGACTTCATGGAGGAGCTCTTTCGGTTGAACCTCCAGGACGTCAGCCCTGAGGCACGAATGACAGATCTGCGGATGGTCAGTCGGCCCTGGAAGGTGGCCGCTGATAGTAGCACCAACGTTGTCCTTGAGGGTTCGGACAATTCAATGTCCGCCCTCTTGGAAGCGGGAAGGTGCTACATAAAGAGGTTTTCCTTCAGGGTTCGACCGGATACCCCTGTTGCTGGCTGCTTCCGGTGTATGGGTTTTGACCATAGAGTGGCTGAGTGTAGGGCCAAATCAGATGTCTGTAGGAGGTGCGGTCAAGAAGGCCACAATGCACCCCATTGTCGCAACTGTGCATTTAAGGGTAGGCCAGCTGGGCATCTTATGATGTCCGCTGTCTGCCCGATATACTGTGGCGTTATTGAGCGCGCCCTCGCCAGACACTGATGGGGGGTATTTTTCAACTAAATTGTCAGGGATCGTACTTACTCCAGGAGCCCTACACCACCAATGGTGTGGTTCGGGGTCTTCCTGGACTTTTCAGGGTCTTTACGGACTTTGGGGGTAATGCCGCAATTGTTGTGACTGATCCAAACTACGATTGCGTAGTGTTGGATTCGTCGCAACAGGGGGTGTGTGTTTCAGTAGAGGGGGAGTTCGGTAGAATGATTGTCGCTAGTTTGTATTGCAAATTTAGCGAGCCCCTAGAGCCCTACCTGGGCTACATGGATAAGCTACTACTACTGGGGAGTAGTAGCCCATTTATCCTAGGGTTGGATGCGAATGCCTCGTCCTCGATGTGGTTTAGTAAGGTTTCCCAGACATTCGTCTGGATATCAAAGCCACATCCGAGGCGAGGTATTGAGTGAATGGGTGGTGGCTAAGAGCCTCCACATTTTGAATGAGCCGAGTGAATGGTTTACGTTTGAGGGGCCTAGGGGCATGAGTGATATTGACGTAAACTTAATGAATGAGGCAGCAAGGAGAGCGTTTGACGTCAGTTGGGAGATTAGGGGAGGGTGGGGATTGAGTGACCATAATTTGATACAAATTATGGTTTCTCCGCAATCCCCACCCTCGGCGTACTTTGGTCCATTGCGGCGATGGCATAAATATGGTACTGACTGGAACCAATATGGGCAGAATGTAAGGGAAGCGGTATTGGAAATACCGCTTAGTGAGTTTGAGGAACTGGGGGTGGACGAGCAAATTGCTCGGCTGTATGAGTTGGTCTGGTGTGTTAATGATAGGGTTTTCAGGAAGTATGAAAGTTCTAGGATTAGGAAAATTAAGTGGTGGACGAATGAGTTAACCTTGAAGAGGAGGACTGTCCGGCGGTTGAGACGAAAGTTTCAGCGTGCTCGGCGGTCTAATTCGGATAGGTTATCCCAGATCAGATATGATTTTAGTTGTGCGGTTAGAGAGTATAAGGATATGTTTGTGAGAATAAAAGAAGAGGAATGGAGGAGCTTTGTTGGGGAGAATAGGGACGACCCCTGGGGGCAGGTCTACAGGATCTGCAGGGGTCGTAAGAGGGAGGATGGTGACTCTGTGTTATCAACGTGGAGAGAGTGTGCGGAGGTTCTGCTAGGAGCGTTCTTTCCCAGGGCTGAGGTTCAGGCACCTCAAGCACAAGAGGTACCAGTTCCTCCACTAGAAGGTGAGGAGTTGGGATACGCCTTTGGCCTGGTTAGGTCTAAACGGTCCCCAGGTTTTGATGGTTTGAACGGAGAGATGTGCAAAAGCTTATGGAAGTTCATTCCGGAATACTTGGAGGCCATTTATAACAAATGCGTGTGGGAGGGATATTTTCCACGTGAGTGGAAAAGTTCCAGGGTCGTCCCTCTCCTGAAGTCCCCTGATAAGATCAGGAGTGATCCTCGTTCTTATCGGGGCATCAGCCTTTTTCCGGTGCTTGGAAAAGTGCTGGAGGGGGTTATGGTGGAACGACTTCAGGAGCTAACGCGGGGTATGTGGTCGGATAAGCAGTATGGGTTCAGGAAAGGACGCAGTGTGGAAGATGCGTGGATGTATGTGCAGAATGTTGTTAGGGAAAATGTCAACAAGTATGTCCTCGGCATATTTGTTGACTTCAAGGGGGCATTCGATTATCTGATCTGGGATCGAGTGATAGAACGGTTAGAGGAACTTGGCTGTCCGGAAATTAGTCTCTGGCGAAGCTTCTTTTCGGATAGAAAAACCTCTATCGTTGGAATGAATGGGAGTGTGGAGATTGGAGTGGCTCGTGGCTGTCCACAGGGATCCATTTGTGGTCCATATATATGGAACCTCATGATGGACTCTCTGCTTGGGCAGCTCGAACCACTCTGTAAGTGTTGTGCGTATGCGAACGACCTTCTTCTCCTTGTTGAAGGTCGCTCAAGGCGTGAGTTGGATCGGGTGGGAGGACAATTTTTAGAAATTGTCCACAACTGGGGGGTAAGTGTGGGTGTAGACATCTCGATGGACAAAACGGTGACAATGCTTTTAAAAGGCAGACTGTCACCGTGGCGTCCACCGGTTGTCCGAGTGAATGGGGTCGGCATCAGGTATGTGAGCAAGTCAAGTACCTGGGGTTGACCATGAGTGAAAGAATGTGTTTTACTCCACACTTGGTGAGTGTGAAGGTGCGACTGCAGGCGGTCGTAGGTAAGGTTATGCGCGTTTTACGGAGTGATTGAGGCCTCGGACGTCGTGCTGTTCGCGCCATATATCGCGGCTTATTTGTGGCTTGTGCCACTTATGGGGCTGCTGTATGGTGGCGAGCGTCCACGACGGTCTTCGGTCGCCGAAAGCTTCTCTCCGTCCAGCGTTGCATGATGCTCGCCTGTCTGCCTGTATGTCGCTCCGTTTCTACGGATGCGTTGCAGGTGTTACTAGGTGCGTACCCTCTTGACCTGGTTGGCATACAGCGTGCTGTATCATTCAGGTTAAGAAGGGGTCTGAGTGTGTTATTGCTGCGGAATGAATGGATTTCTGACGATGATGTGGAGAGGTTGGGATATCTAGGAAGCAAGAGGCTTCTAGATGACAGGGTTAGGAGTAGGTGGCAAGACCGTTGGGATAATAGTCCTAACGGTCGTGTGACTTATGAGTACATTCGGGATGTTGGGTTTGTTGGGGAAAACCCAGATTTCAGATTCTGTCTGAGTCTGGGTTTCCTACTTACGGGGCATGGGCCTTTGAATGCTTTTTTGCATCAGAGGCACCTCTCTGATGGAATGGAATGTATGTGTGGGGCGCGTGTTGAGGATTGGGTGCATGTACTCGGACATTAGGGACCTTGGGGGTATGGGGATTAGTTGGACTGATAGACGGTTAGATGTTAGTGGTGTGATCTCCACTAGTTGGGATGCCGAACAATTAGAATTATTTGGTGTGTTTGCGCGTGAGGTGTTTAAGCGGCGAAGACAATTAGCTGGAAACTAAGTATAGTTTCTTTGTGTGAATGGTGTGTGTATTGTGTGTGTATTGGATGAGAGAATGGGGTCCAACCCCTGGTCACCAGTCCAGAGCAGTATGGAAGCTCAACTGGTAGTAGTTTCAACTACGAGGTCTGACCGAAGACTTAATTCTGGTACCACGGGGAGTAGGAGCCCTTGGAGTTCGCTCCAACCTACTCGTGAGGACTGGCCCCTCGGGGAGTATCGTGGTGGTTGTGGTTTAATACCCGAATGCGGGGAGAGTGATATTTGTCACTCAATGTGGAGTTGCATTGCAACTGGGTGCCGGACCCAAAGTACGGCAGAGGTTTTAGATAGGCCTCGAACCTCACCAAGGTGGTTAGTGTGTCCATTCCACACGCCAATTGGTACTGAATAATGCATTGCATTTTTCGGGGCGCTGATCATCGCATTGATTTGATCCGCTGTGCTTTTGAGCACCGTGAGGTAAGGCCGTCGTCGGCAGGTACTCACGTTAATATTGGCTTTAGATGTCCCTATCTATAAAGAGCCGAAACCACATATAAAGAGCCGAAACCACGTATATTTGCATATAAAAAAAACTAAGTTTGGTTAAACGGCGGACATAAAAATGATTATATTTACGTAGCCAAATGCATCGTCATCGTATTAGTGACGCGCATGAAGGAATTAAGGAGATTCCTACTGTCCCTATCTGTTACCCTGCGGTTTGGGTAAAGAATATGCCCGTGGTAAGGCAGGCCTGTCGTAAGAGGCGACTAGAATCCAAAAATGCACAAATAGATAACAGGCTGATGCTAATGGCTGATACTCAGGCTGTTATCTATGCGTGCTAGATAATATATTTCATGGCTTGAACGGAATTATGTTATCTTTTGGATGTAGCTTTTTTCCAAAAAGGAATAAGTCACTCCTTTCAAAAAGGGCAATTATGTTCAAGCCACAATTGCCTACCAGTGCAGAGCAGTATGGAGAGGCTCAACTGGAAGTACCTTCGGCTACAAAGTCTTACCAGAGACTTAAACTCGGTGCCACGGGGAGCAGGAGCCCTGGAGGCTTCGGTTTCCGCCTGCTCGTTGGGTTACGGCCCTTCGGGGAGTATCGTGGTGGCTGTGGTTTCTAAACCTAAATGCAGGCAGAGGGCCTTTGGCTTCTCGGTATGGAGTTGCAACCAACCGGGTGCCGGACCCAAAGTACGGCAGAGGTTTTAGATGTTCCTCGGCCCTACCAAGGTGGCACAAGTGTGTCCATACCACACGCCAATTGGTACTGGAAATGTGCACAGCTACAATACAGGGCGCTGATTGACGCATTGTATTAATCCATTTGTGTTTTTGAATACACGTATGGTAATGCCTTCACAGGCAGGTACATACGTTAAAACATATCCACATTTGTCCCTATCTGTAAAGAGCCGACACCACATGGTGATATATTTGCATATAAGTACTAATTAATTTTCATATAAATACTAATTGTATGAATTCATACAAGTAAATAATTTTCATATTAATACTTATTGTATGAAGTCATACAAGTAAATAATTTTCATAGAAATACTAAATAATTTTCATATAGATACTAAATAATTTTCATATAGGTACTAAGTTTATGAATTCATACAAGTAAAAAATTTTCATATAAATACTAAATAATTTTCATATAGATACTAAGTTTATGAATTCATACAAGTAAATAATTTTCATATAAGTACTAATTAATTCATTTTCATATAGGTACTAAGTTTATGAATTCATACACGTAAAAAATTTTCATATAAATACTAATTGTATGAATTCATGCAAGTAAATAATTTTCATTTAAATACTAAATAATTTTCATATAGGTACTAAGTTTATGAATTCATACAAGTAAAAAATTTTCATATAAATACTAATTGTATGAATTCATGCAAGTAAATAATTTTCATATAAATACTAAATAATTTTCATATAGATATTAAATAATTTTCATATAGGTACTAAGTTTATGAATTCATACAAGTAAATAATTTTCATATAGGTACTAAGTTTATGAATTCATACAAGTAAATAATTTTCATATAAATACTAAATAATTTTCATATAAATACTAAATAATTTTCATATAGATATTAAATAATTTTCATATAGGTACTAAGTTTATGAATTCATACAAGTAAATAATTTTCATATAAATACTAAATAATTTTCATATAGGTACTAAGTTTATGAATTCATACAAGTAAAGAAATTTCATATAAATACTAAATAATTTTCATATAGATACTAAGTTTATGAATTCATACAAGTAAAAAATTTTCATATAAATATTAATTGTATGAATTCATGCAAGTAAATAATTTTCATATAAATACTAAATAATTTTCATATAGGTACTAAGTTTATGAATTCATACAAGTAAAAAATTTTCATATAAATACTAATTGTATGAATTCATGCAAGTAAATAATTTTCATATAAATACTAAATAATTTTCATATAGATACTAAATAATTTTCATATAGGTACTAAGTTTATGAATTCATACAAGTAAAAAATTTTCATATAAATACTAAATAATTTTCATATAAATACTAATTGTATGAATTCATACAAGTAATTAATTTTCATATAAATACTAATTAAGTTTCATATAGGTACTAAGTTTATGAATTCATACAAGTAAAAAATTTTCATATAAATACTAATTGTATGAATTCATGCAAGTAAATAATTTTCATATAAATACTAAATAATTTTCATATAGATACTAAATAATTTTCATATAGGTACTAAGTTTATGAATTCATACAAGTAAAAAATTTTCATATAAATACTAAATAATTTTCATATAAATACTAATTGTATGAATTCATGCAAGTAAATAATTTTCATATAAATACTAAATAATTTTCATATAGGTACTAAGTTTATGAATTCATACAAGTAAAAAATTTTCATATAAATACTAATTGTATAAATTCATACAACAAAATAATTTTCATATAAGTACAAAAAATAAAAAAAAAAAAAATAAATGTTAAGCTATTTTTGATGTTGTAATATTTCTTATAAGCATAATGCTCGTAGAAAATGATATAAATTACTTGTGTATATATGAATTTAAAACTTTTATATGGTTAAAAAGATTTTTTCCATACGATTTCGGGTTGGTGAGGTGTACGTGGAAAACATATACAGTAGAATCCGGTTATTATGACATCGAAAGGAATTGACAAACATGTCATAATAAGCGGACGTCATACAAAGCGTTTAGTGAAATGAAAAACTTGTTTTATGTAAATATGTATGTACTTAAGTATTTTAATACAGAAACATAGTAATTAAATATGTATACATACATATTAAATCAAAATCAAAATTACACGTAATCAGCACATTATAACCCATACAAGTGTATTTTTTACTGTAAGTAATCTGTAATTTTTGTCTGCTTTTGTTTTTTTTCATTTTATTGTAAAAACAGTCTCTAATACTATTGTGTGTAGAAGACATAGCTATGGTCAAAGTATCATTTTCAATATTGCTGTGAACAAATCATGATAATAATTCTGCAGCTTTTAATGCCTCTTCGACTTCTTCTTCCCCATCACTTTCGAGTTGTTTCTTAGCACTAATGTTCTGTACGATATTTTCATTGGTGGGTTCTTCGGATGTGAGTAGAACGCTATCGTGAATCCACCATGTTTGAAACAGCTACGAATGATACTTTGTAACATTTTATTCCAGGCATCATTAACCATCAGAATTGCATCCAGCACCGTTATTTTTGTAGAAGAGTTGTTTTCATTAGCATCAAGACAGTTAATCAATTTGAGCACAAGGTTCTTCCTAAAATTCGTTTTGAGTGATCGTATTATTCTCTGATTCATTGGCTGCAGTATTGATGTTGTATTCGGCGGAAGGAAAGAAAGTGTTATAGACTATACATCAGTAACATTTGGATGCGTCGGGCAATTATCAACCAGCAATAGAATATTTTTCTTCTTCTTCTTCACCAAATCACGATCCCAATCACGAAGCCATTTTTCAAAAAGTTCTGACGTCATCCAAGCTTTACGATTGTTAGCATAATCGACAGGTAATGATTTGACACTTCTAAAACATCTTGGTTTTTGTGACTTTCCAATAATGAGCAATTTCTTTTTCTCTGTGCCACTCATATTAGCTGCTACCATGACAGTTATTCTATCTTTCGACTACTTACCTCCACTACAATTTTCACTTTTAAATTTTAAAGTTTTATCCGGCATTAATTTGTAAAAAAATTCCAGCATTAAATATCTCATCATCAGAAAATTGTCTTCGTAAATTCGGCCACACAGATATCAACCAGTTTGTAGTTGAATTTTGATCAACAGAGAAATTCACCGACAATTTATCCCGCCACAATGTTATGTCGAACTTTAAAACGACTGATCCAGCTTGCAGAACAATTGAAGTCGATAATACCAAAACGCGCGGCAAAACCATTTGCCTTTTCCTGTAGCATAGGGCCGCTGACAGGTATTCCTTTGTTTCTCATGTTTTTAAACCACTGAATTAATAATCAACATTTTCTTGTGATTTTCGAAGCCCCTTCGGTTTCAAAACATTTGAATTGAACGATTGCTTAATGCGGTTCTTGTTTTTAAAAATCATTGAGATTTTCGAATGACCCACGCCAAATTCCTTTGCGAGACATGAGTTAGATTCTCTATTTTCTAATCTACATATTATTGCACCTTTCTCCTCAATTGTAAATGCTTTACGTCGTTGTGATGACATTTTTTCACAGTAACAAACAAAAAACAATGCGTGACCGCCAAGCGTCAAAACGACCACGTGTCGAACGGCGTCGGGAATCAACGAACATTGCCGGAGGTGTAAAGAATCAGTTGTCAGTCATTCTAACCGGACATAATTTATTAAAAATGGGTCATAATAAGCGACATGTCACTGTAAGCGAAGTCATTACATCCGACTTTTTTATAAAGAATTTTATATGAAAACCAAACTTCGTAGAGTAATTACGTCATAGTAACCAGTTGGTCAATATAGGCGGAGTCATAATAAACGGATTCTACTGTATGTTGTATGAAAATTTTAATACTTGTATGAAATTGCATACTTAGTACTTATATGAAAATTTTTTTCAAATAAATATAAAAGTATTTAAGTGTAATATATAAATGAGAGCAAAAAAATTTATTCCTGGTTTGCTACAGTTGGTTTAAATAGAAATAATTTTGTTAATAATGAAATGTTATTAATTGAGATTATTCTTCTATACCTAACATAATGTAGTCGTTTTTTTTTTACTTTAACTTTTTTTGGGGTTTGTTCTTCTATTCACATAAAATATATGTGGGTAAAGAATAAAATTCAATAAAGTGAAATATTTATATTATTACGCTCGAATACTTTCATACCATATATGAAATAAAATGAAAAATAATTGAATTGAAATTATTAATTTCAAATCAAAAGAAAAACGTATATACTCTTAAAAAAATATATATACACTATATGCATTGAAATAAAGTAAAATGTATAAAAAATTATATTATGTGAAAGTTTAACAAATACAAGAAGAAACATCGTCCTTACATTAATAATTATATTATATATGTATAGAGAACGAAAATTCTTTCTCACGATAAGATACAATCTCAAAGTCCGAATAAGACCGCAATAAATATTACAATAATATGAAATTAAATGAAATGAAGTGAATTTTTTAATCAAATGGTGGTAAAAGAAATTTCATAATTATTTATTGTCGCGATTTCGTTCTTCTTTGCATTTTGTATATGTCGTGTACTTAATTTTCAAATATTGAAAATATCATTATAAAAATTTATATAGTATAAAAAATATTAAATAAATGAATAAAAAATAATATTCTGGTTGATCCTGCCAGTAGTTATATGCTTGTCTCAAAGATTAAGCCATGCATGTTTAAGTACAAACAAATTAAAAGTGAAACCGCAAAAGGCTCATTATATCAGTTATGGTTCCATAGATCGTTAACAGTTAATTGGATAACTGTGGTAATTCTAGAGCTAATACATGCAAAATAAACACGGACCTTTTGGAACGTGTGCTTTTATTATGCTAAAACCAAGCGATGGTAAGATCGTTATATTGGTTGAACTCTAGATAACTTGCAGATCGTATGGTCTCGTACCGACGACAGATCTTACAAATGTCTGCCCTATCAACTTTTGATGGTAGTATCTAGGACTACCATGGTTGCAACGGGTAACGGGGAATCAGGGTTCGATTCCGGAGAGGGAGCCTGAGAAACGGCTACCACATCTAAGGAAGGCAGCAGGCGCGTAAATTACCCACTCCCAGTTCGGGGAGGTAGTGTAATTGGAATGAGTACACTTTAAATCCTTTAACAAGGATCTATTGGAGGGCAAGTCTGGTGCCAGCAGCCGCGGTAATTCCAGCTCCAATAGCGTATATTAAAGTTGTTGCGGTTAAAACGTTCGTAGTTGAATTTGTGCTTCATACGGGTAGTACAGCTATAATTGTGGTATGTACATTACCTTATGTATGCAAGCGTATTACCGGTGGAGTTCTTATATGTAATTAATACAATGTATTTTTTATATATTCCTCCTATTTAAACCTGCTTCAGTGCTCTTCATCGAGTGTTGTTGTGGCCCCGTACAATTACTTTGAACAAATTAGAGTGCTTAAAGCAGGCTCCAAATGCCTGAATATTTTGTGCATGGAATAATGAAATAAGACCTCTGTTCTACTTTCATTGGTTTTTAGATCAAGAGGTAATGATTAATAGAAGCAGTTTGGGGGCATTAGTATTACGACGCGAGAGGTGAAATTCTTGGACCGTCGTAAGACTAACTTAAGCGAAAGCATTTGCCAAAGATGTTTTCATTAATCAAGAACGAAAGTTAGAGGTTCGAAGGCGATCAGATACCGCCCTAGTTCTAACCATAAACGATGCCAGCTAGCAATTGGGTGTAGCTACTACTATGGCTCTCTCAGTCGCTTCCCGGGAAACCAAAGCTTTTGGGCTCCGGGGGAAGTATGGTTGCAAAGCTGAAACTTAAAGGAATTGACGGAAGGCACCACCAGGAGTGGAGCCTGCGGCTTAATTTGACTCAACACGGGAAAACTTACCTGGTCCGAACATAAGCGTGTAAGACAGATTGATAGCTCTTTCTCGAATCTATGGGTGGTGGTGCATGGCCGTTCTTAGTTCGTGGAGTGATTTGTCTGGTTAATTCCGATAACGAACGAGACTCAAATATATTAAATAGATGCTTTCAGGATTATGGTGTTGAAGCTTATATAGCCTTCATTCATGAGTTCATCTTGAATGTGTAAGTGTTTGAATGTGTTTATATAAGTGGAGCCGTACCTGTTGGTTTGTCCCATTATAAGGACACTAGCTTCTTAAATGGACAAATTGCGTCTAGCAGTAACGAGATTGAGCAATAACAGGTCTGTGATGCCCTTAGATGTCCTGGGCTGCACGCGCGCTACAATGAAAGTATCAACGTGTATTTCCTAGACCGAGAGGTCCGGGTAAACCGCTGAACCACTTTCATGCTTGGGAATGTGAACTGAAACTGTTCACATGAACTTGGAATTCCCAGTAAGTGTGAGTCATTAACTCGCATTGATTACGTCCCTGCCCTTTGTACACACCGCCCGTCGCTACTACCGATTGAATTATTTAGTGAGGTCTCCGGACGTGATCACTGTGACGCCTTGTGTTTGACGATTGGTTCGCAAAAGTTGATCGAACTTGATTATTTAGAGGAAGTAAAAGTCGTAACAAGGTTTAACAAGGTGAACCTGCGGAAGGATCATTATTGTGTTCCTATCCGTAAATATTATAAAAAGCAAACAAACAAACAAACAAAAAAAGAATAAAAAAGAAAAATTATTTTCTTTTCATTCATTTATTTGAATGTTTTTCTTTTTTTTTTCTTTTTTTTACTCCTTGTATTGTAGTATAATGAAAATTATATCGCATACATTGTATTTGAACGCAACAAACCTTTAAACATATATAGTTGTACTTATTATTTATAAAAATAATATAAAGGATAAGTTAATTTGTTCTCATTAACGTGTAATTCCTTAAAAATTTATAGAAATTAAATAAAATGTAATAAAAAAGGAATTACTGTTTTTGTTGGACTAAGACATGCGCAACTTGTAAATATTTGGGTTGAAAATTACAATTTATTGAAAGATGTTTTAAAATAATTTATCTAATATACGAAAACGAAATGTAATATAATTGTTATTCTTTCAATAAATTAAAAACTCTTGACGTTAAATTAAAATAAACAAAAAATTATCACTCTAAGGGGTGGATCACTCGGCTCATGGGTCGATGAAGAACGCAGCTAACTGTGCGTCATCGTGTGAACTGCAGGACACAAGAACATCGACATTTTGAACGCATATTGCAGTCCATGCTGTTATGTACTTTAATTAATTTTAAAGTGCTGCTTGGACTACATATGGTTGAGGGTTGTAAGACTATGCTAAATTAGTTGCTTATTGTTTTAGTCAATTAAAAGAATTTAAGCACATGGTATATTACTGAATTGTATTTTTCAATCCATATTATTAATAGCATAAAAAGAAATATAGTAAATATATTCTTGAACACCTCATATTGGAACGAAATTTTATAATAAATAAGAATCTTAGTATTCCCAAAAACAATAAAATTTCAATATTATTTCAAATAATATATACATTTAGAGGAACGTCTCGCATAAAATATTATTTTATTCTAGGATTGCCTTACATGTAAAAAAGCAAGAAAATAATATTGTTGTTATAATGAAGTAGTAGTTTTTACTCCTTGTATTGTAGTATAATGAAAATTATATCGCATACATTGTATTTGAACGCAACAAACCTTTAAACATATATAGTTGTACTTATTATTTATAAAAAATAATATAAATGATAAGTTAATTTGTTCTCATTAACGTGTGTAATTCCTTAAAAATTTATAGAAATTAACTAAAATGTAATAAAAAAGGAATTACTGTTTTTGTTGGACTAAGCCATGCGCAACTTGTAAATGTTTGGGTTGAAAATTACAATTTATTGAAAGATGTTTTAAAATAATTTATCTAATATACGAAAACGAAATGTAATATAATTGTTATTCTTTCAATAAATTAAAAACTCTTGACGTTAAATTAAAATAAACAAAAAATTATCCCTCTAAGCGGTGGATCACTCGGCTCATGGGTCGATGAAGAACGCAGCTAACTGTGCGTCATCGTGTGAACTGCAGGACACATGAACATCGACATTTTGAACGCATATTGCAGTCCATGCTGTTATGTACTTTAATTAATTTTAAAGTGCTGCTTGGACTGCATATGGTTGAGGGTTGTAAGACTATGCTAAATTAGTTGCTTATTCTTTTAGTCAATTAAAAGAATTTAAGCACATGGTATATTACTGGATTGTATTTTTCAATCCATAATATTAATAGCATAAAAAGAAATATAGTAAATTTATTCTTGAACACCTCATATTTGAACGAAATTTTATAATAAATAAGAATCTTAGTATTCCCAAAATCAATAAAATTTCAATATTATTTCAAATAATATATACATTTAGAGGAACGTCTAGCATAAAATATTATTTTATTCTAGGATTGCCTTAAATGTAAAAAAGCAAGAAAATAATATTGTTGTTATAATGAAGTAGTACGCGGGATGAAAAGATTGAATATTTATTATTAAGAAAATTATTGGTGTTAAGAAATAATTATGTATGTTTCTTTAAAATAGCAAAAAGCTAAAATATAAAATAAATATAATTATTTTTATACAACCTCAACTCATATGGGACTACCCCCTGAATTTAAGCATATTAATGAGGGGAGGAAAAGAAACTAACAAGGATTTTCTTAGTAGCGGCGAGCGAAAAGAAAATAGTTCAGCACTAAGTCACTTTGTCTATATGGCAAATGTGAGATGCAGTGTATGGAATATCTTAATATCTAGAATGAGAAATTAACGATTTAAGTCCTTCTTAAATGAGGCCATTTACCCATAAAGGGTGTCAGGCCCGTATAACGTTAATGATTACTAGAAAGATATTTCCAAAGAGTCGTGTTGCTTGATAGTGCAGCACTAAGTGGGTGGTAAACTCCATCTAAAACTAAATATAACCATGAGACCGATAGTAAACAACTACCGTGAGGGAAAGTTGAAAAGAACTCTGAATAGAGAGTTAAATAGTACGTGAAACTACTTAGAGGTTAAGCCCGATAAACCTGAATATCCATTATGAAAAATTCATCATTATAACTGTGATATTTATAATATTATAGTAATAGTGTGCATTTTTTTCATATAAGGACATTGTAATCTATTAACATAATAAAATATTTATCAAAAGATCATTGCTGTTAAGTTTATTCAAATTAATTTGCTTAATTTATTAACATAGAATAAATACTGATGATTTGATAAAGTGTTGATAGATTTTACATATATAATGCTTAAATTCTTTTGAATTTTACAATAATATTATTATCATTGATTTTAATATTAATTGTATGCATTTATATGATTAACAATGCGAAAGATTCAGGATACCTTCGGGACCCGTCTTGAAATACGGACCAAGGAGTCTAACATATGTGCGAGTCATTGGGTTATATTAAACCTAATGGCGAAATTAACTTAACTTTTATATAATGGGATTAATTTTTAGTGAAATATTTTACTATTAATTCAATCCCGGGGCGTTCCATATAGTTATGTATAATGATAATTTATTATTATTTATACCTCTAACTGGAGCGTACCTTGAGCATATATGCTGTGACCCGAAAGATGGTGAACTATACTTGATCAGGTTGAAGTCAGGGGAAACCCTGATGGAAGACCGAAACAGTTCTGACGTGCAAATCGATTGTCAGAATTGAGAATAGGGGCGAAAGACCATCTAGTAGCTGGTTCCCTTCGAAGTTTCCCTCAGGATAGCTGGTGCATTTAAATATTATGTAAAATAATCTTATCTGGTAAAGCGAATGATTAGAGGCCTTAGGGTCGAAACGACCTTAACCTATTCTCAAACTTTAAATGGGTAAGAACCTCACCTTTCTTGATATGAAGGTTGAGGTTATAATATAATTTGCCCAGTGGGCCACTTTTGGTAATCAGAACTGGCGCTGTGGGATGAACCAAACGTAATGTTAGTTAATGTTAATGTTTTCATATAGGTACTAAGTTTATGAATTCATGCAAGTAAAAAATTTTCATATAAATACTAATTGTATGAATTCATGCAAGTAAATAATTTTCATATAGATACTAAATAATTTTCATATAGGTACTAAGTTTATGAATTCATACAAGTAAAAAATTTTCATATAAATACTAAATAATTTTCATATAGGTACTAAGTTTATGAATTCATACAAGTAAAAAATTTTCATATAAATACTAATTGTATGAATTCATGCAAGTAAATAATTTTCATATAAATACTAAATAATTTTCATATAGGTACTAAGTTTATGAATTCATGCAAGTAAAAATTTTTTTTCTTTTGTTGTTGTTGTTGTACGTACACTATTTTGTAGTAGTTCCTACTCATGGTAGTGTACATACTTTCTAGGTAGTACTTACACCTAGTAGTGTACATACTTTCTAGGTAGTACTTACTCCTGGTAGTGTACATACTTTGTGGTAGTAAAGTAGTTTTCCGAAATAACGAACACATTAATTGCCAGGCCTATTCGTTACACAGAATTTTTCGTTAATTCGGGTACTCACTTATAGGATAGCATTAACTCCGGGACATTTTATCAGTAGTAGTGCACTAAGAGCACTCCCAGAGCGAAGATTTTCAGTTAATATAAGCAGCTTACACAAATGGAATCAAATCACAAGCATTAAACAGTCGGAACAACCAAACATCAAAAACAACTCAATGGTCATCATCCATGAAAATAGCATACCACCACAAAAATGGCAAATTGAAAAAGTTGGAAACTGTATACCACGGGAGGACTCTAAAATAAATGGACATTCGAACAACGAGGGGAATCATTCGACGACCTCCTTCAATCAACGAATACGTTCAACAGCTATGCAATGCACACCAAATTGCATTAACTTTATTCAACAACCAAACATACACACAAAGCGCACAATTACACTGCACCTCATGTCCTAACATGAATGCAATAAACGTCAAAATACTATATTGCATAAATAAACACCACGCGTACAACTATTTTATTTTATTTTATGTATTCTTCATATTCTTTCGGTCTCGGTTTCATAGTATTTACTCCTGGTAGTGTACATAATCTCTGGGTAGAACCTTACTCATGATTGTTTTTATAGTTGTTGTTGTTTTTTCCTTTTATTATTCTTTTTTGCTTTTGTCGTTGTTGTTTTTGTAGTGTACGTTTTTTGTGGTAGTTCCTACTCATGGTAGTGTACTTACTTTCTAGGTAGTACTTACACCTAGTAGTGTACATACTTTCTAGGTAGTACTTACTCCTGGTAGTGTACATACTTTGTGGTAATAAATAGTTTTCCGAAATAACGAACACATTAATTGCCAGGCCTATTCGTTACATAGAATTTTTCGTTAATTCGGGTACTCACTTATAGGATAGCATTAACTCCGGGACATTTTATCAGTAGTAGTGCACTAAGAGCACACCCAGAGCGAAGATTTTCAGTTAATATAAGCAGCTTACACAAATGGAATCAAATCACAAGCATTAAACAGTCGGAACAACCAAACATCAAATACAACTCAATGGTCATCATCCATGAAGATAACATACCACCACAAAAATGGCAAATTGTAAAAGTTGGAAACTGTATACCACGGAAGGACTCTAAAATAAATGGACATTCGAGCAACGAGGGGAACCATTTGACGACCAATTCCAAAGCTAGCACTTCTACCTTTTTGAAAGCCTTTCGACCAAAAATCACACACTATTCAACATACTCGAGTCCTTCAAGCAATGAATACGTTCAACAGCTATGCAATGCACACTAAATACTCTTTACACTTTGTTTTTGTTTTTTTTTTATTTTAAACAAATCATATTTAAAAACAAATCAAACACAATTCAACATACTCGCCTCCTTCAATCAACAAATACGTTCACCAGCTATGCCATGTACACCAAATTGCATTATCTTTACTCAACAACAAAACATACACACAAAGCGCACAATTACACTGCAGCTCATGTCCTAACATGAATGCAATGAACGGCAAAATACTATACTGCATAAATAAACACCGCGCGTACAACTATTTTATTTTATTTTATGTATTCTTCATATTCTTTCGGTTTCGTAGTACTTACTCCTGGTAGCGTACATAATCTCTAGGTAGTACTTACTCCTGGTAGTGTACATACTCTCTGGGTAGTACCTTACTCCTGATTGTTTTCATAGTTGTTGTTGTTTTTTTCCTTTTGTTATTCTTTTTTCTTTTGTTGTTGTTTTTGTAGTGTACGTATTTTGTGGTAGTTCTTACTCAAGGTAGTGTTTTATACTTACTAGGTAGTACTTACATCTAGTAGTGTACATACTTTCTGGTAGTACTTACTCCTGGTAGAGTACATACTTTGTGGTAGTAAAGTAGTTTTCCGAAATAACGAACACATTAATTGCTAGGCCTGTTCGTTACATCGAATTTTTCGTTAATTCGGGTACTCACTTATAGGATAGCATTAACACCGGGACATTTTATCATTAGTAGTGCACTAAGAGCACTCCCAGAGCGAAGATTTTCAGTTGAAATATGAAACTTACACAAATGGAATCAAATCACAAGCATTAAACAGTCGGAACAACCAAACATCAAAAACAACTCAATGGTCATCATCCATGAAGATAACTGTATACCACGGAAGGACTCTAAAATACGTGTGGTGGACATTCGAACAACGAAGGGAATCATTTGACGACCAATTCAAAAGTTAGCACTTCTAACTTTTTGAAAGCCTTTCGACCAAAAGTCAAACACAATTCAACATACTCGCCTCCATCAATCAACGAATACGTTCAACAGCTATGAAATGCACACTAAATTCTCTTTACACTTTGTTTTTGTTTTTGATTTATTTTAAACAAATCATATTTAAAAACAAATCAAACACAATTCAACATACTCGCCTCCTTCAATCAACAATACTCGCCTCCTTCATGCAATGAATACGTTCAACAGCTATGCAATGCACACTAAATTCTCTTTAAACTTTGTTTTTGTTTTTTTTTCTATTTTAAACAAATCATATTTAAAAACAAATCAAACACAATTCAACATACTCGCCTCCTTCAATCAACAAATACGTTCACCAGCTATGCCATGTACACCAAATTGCATTATCTTTACTCAACAACAAAACATACACACAAAGCGCACAATTACACTGCAGCTCATGTCCTAACATGAATGCAATGAACGGCAAAATACTATACTGCATAAATAAACACTGCGCGTACAACTATTTTATTTTATTTTATGTATTCTTCATATTCTTTCGGTTTCGTAGTACATACTCCTGGTAGCGTACATAATCTCTAGGTAGTACTTACTCCTGGTAGTGTACATACTCTCTGGGTAGTACCTTACTCCTGATTGTTTTTATAGTTGTTGTTGTTTTTTTCCTTTTGTTATTCTTTTTTCTTTTGTTGTTGTTTTTGTAGTGTACGTATTTTGTGGTAGTTCTTACTCATGGTAGTGTTTTATACTTACTAGGTAGTACTTACATCTAGTAGTGTACATACTTTCTGGTAGTACTTACTCCTGGTAGAGTACATACTTTGTGGTAGTAAAGTAGTTTTCCGAAATAACGAACACATTAATTGCTAGGCCTGTTCGTTACATCGAATTTTTCGTTAATTCGGGTACTCACTTATAGGATAGCATTAACACCGGGACATTTTATCATTAGTAGTGCACTAAGAGCACTCCCAGAGCGAAGATTTTCAGTTGAAATATGAAACTTACACAAATGGAATCAAATCACAAGCATTAAACAGTCGGAACAACCAAACATCAAAAACAACTCAATGGTCATCATCCATGAAGATAACTGTATACCACGGAAGGACTCTAAAATACGTGTGGTGGACATTCGAACAACGAAGGGAATCATTTGACGACCAATTCAAAAGCTAGCACTTCTAACTTTTTGAAAGCCTTTCGACCAAAAATCAAACACAATTCAACATACTCGCATCCATCAATCAACGAATACGTTCAACAGCTATGCAATGCACACTAAATTCTCTTTACACTTTGTTTTTGTTTTTGATTTATTTTAAACAAATCTTATTTAAAAACAAATCAAACACAATTCAACATACTCGCCTCCTTCAATCAACAAATACGTTCACCAGCTATGCCATGTACACCAAATTGCATTATCTTTACTCAACAACAAAACATACACACAAAGCGCACAATTACACTGCAGCTCATGTCCTCACATGAATGCAATGATCGGCAAAATACTATTTTGCATAAATAAACACCGCGCGTACAACTACCAGGAGTAAGTACTACTCCTATTACTACCAATTCAAAAGCTAGCACTTCTACCTTTTTGAAAGCCTTTCGACCAAAAATCACACACTATTCAACATACTCGCCTCCTTCAAGCAACGAATACGTTCAACAGCTATGCAATGCACACTAAATTCTCTTTACACTTTGTTTTTGTTTTTGCTTTTGTTTTATTTTAAACAAATCATATTTAAAAACAAATCAAACACAATTCAACATACTCGCCTCCTTCAATCAACGAATACGTTCAACAGCTTTGCAATGCACACCAAATTGCATTATCTTTACTCAACAACAAAACATGCACACAAAGCGCACAATTACACTACAGCTCATGTACATACTTTCTAGGTAGTACTTACTCCTGGTAGTGTACATACTTTGTGGTAATAAAGTAGTTTTCCGAAATAACGAACACATTAATTGCCAGGCCTATTCGTTACATAGAATTTTTCGTTAATTCCGGTACTCATTATAGGATAGCATTAACTCCGGGACATTTTATCAGTAGTAGTGCACTAAGAGCACTCCCTGAGCGAAGATTTTCAGTTGAAATAAGCAGCTTACACAAATGGAATCAAATCACAAGCATTAAACAGTCGGAACAACCAAACATCAAATACAACTCAATTGTCATCATCCATGAAGATAACATACCACCACAAAAATGGCAAATTGAAAAAGTTGGAAACTGTATACCACGGGAGGACTCTAAAATAAATGGACATTCGAACAACGAGGGGAATCATTTGACGACCAATTCCAAAGCTAGCACTTCTACCTTTTTGAAAGCCTTTCGACCAAAAATCACACACTATTCAACATACTCGCCTCCATCAATCAACGAATACGTTCAACAGCTATGCAATGCACACTAAATTCTCTTTACACTTTGTTTTTGTTTTTTTTTTTTCTATTTTAAACAAATCATATTTAAAAACAAATCCAACACAATTCAACATACTCGCCTCCTTCAATCAACAAATACGTTCACCAGCTATGCCATGTACACCAAATTGCATTATCTTTACTCAACAACAGAACATACACACAAAGCGCACAATTACACTGCAGCTCATGTCCTAACATGAATGCAATGAACGGCAAAATACTATACTGCATAAATAAACACCGCGCGTACAACTATTTTATTTTATTTTATGTATTCTTCATATTCTTTCGGTTTCGTAGTAAATACTTACTCCTGGTAGCGTACATAATCTCTAGGTAGTATTTACTCCTGGTAGTGTACATACTCTCTGGGTAGTACCTTACTCCTGATTGTTTTCATAGTTGTTGTTGTTTTTTTCCTTTTGTTATTCTTTTTTCTTTTGTTGTTGTTTTTGTAGTGTACGTATTTTGTGGTAGTTCTTACTCATGGTAGTGTTTTATACTTACTAGGTAGTACTTACATCTAGTAGTGTACATACTTTCTGGTAGTACTTACTCCTGGTAGAGTACATACTTTGTGGTAGTAAAGTAGTTTTCCGAAATAACGAACACATTAATTGCTAGGCCTGTTCGTTACATTGAATTTTTCGTTAATTCGGGTACTCACTTATAGGATAGCATTAACACCGGGACATTTTATCATTAGTAGTGCACTAAGAGCACTCCCAGAGCGAAGATTTTCAGTTGAAATATGAAACTTACACAAATGGAATCAAATCACAAGCATTAAACAGTCGGAACAACCAAACATCAAAAACAACTCAATGGTCATGCAATGAACGGCAAAATACTATACTGCATAAATAAACACCGCGCGTACAACTATTTTATTTTATTTTATGTATTCTTCATATTCTTTCGGTTTCGTAGTACTTACTCCTGGTAGCGTACATAATCTCTAGGTAGTACTTACTCCTGGTAGTGTACATACTCTCTGGGTAGTACCTTACTCCTGAATGTTTTTATACTCTCGCAACCTGTTGCACAGAGTATCATAGTTTTGTTTACATAACGGTTGTTTGTGTCACCAAGAAATATAAGAGTTAGATATGGGGTTATATATACATAAATGATCAGGATGACGAGTAGATTTGAAATCCGGATGTCTGTCCGTTCGTCTGTCCGTCTGTCCGTCTGTCCGTGCAAGCGATAACTTGAGTAAAAATTAAGATATCTTAATGAAACTTGGAACACATGTTCCTTGGCACCCTGAGGAGGTTGCTTTCGAAAATGGGCAAAATCGGTCCACTGCCACGGCCACAAAATGGAGGAAACCGAAAACCTATACAGTGTCATAACTAAGCCATAAATAAAGTTATGAAAATGAAATTTGGAACATAGGATCCCATTAGGGAGGGGCACATTTGGATGTAATTTTTTTGGAAAAGTGTTCGTGACCCCGCCCCCAAATAGGTTTTTTGTATATAACTCGCAAACCAATAAAGCTATATAAGCCAAACTTTCTGCAGTCGTTTCTTTTAGCCATTTCCTTATACAGTCCAAAAATGAAAGAAATCGGATAATAACCACGCCCACCTCCCATACAAAGGTTAGGTTGAAAATTACTAAAAGTGGGTTAACTCCCTAACGAAAAACGTCAGAAACACCAAATTTTACATAAGAAAAGGCAGAAGAAAGCTGCACTGAGATTTTTTTACAAAATGGAAAATGGGCGTGGCGTCGCCCACTTATGGGTCAAAAACCATATCTCAAGAACTATTCGACCGATTTCAATGAAATTCGGTACATAACACTTTCTTGACACCCTGATGACACAGGTGGAATATGGGCGAAATCGGTTCACAACTACGTCTACTTCCCATATAACCCAATTTTGAATTCCATCTGATTCGTTCACTTTATAATGTATTCATAAGGAACCAATGAAGCTAGCGGAATAAAACTTTACACAAATACTGTATTTGAGCTGTGACATCACTTGTGGAAAAATTGTCAAAATCGAACCATGACTTTTCAAGGCCCCTGATATCAAACATGAAGAACTCAGTGCCTAAGGTTAATTTTTCACCGAAAATATAGGTAAATCCCTCAGATATTTTAATGTAATTCATTCCCTCTGAATTTTTTTCTTATAACAGTTTCTCTCTGTACCTGAAATGGTAAAAATTGGGGCATAACTTCCCCCAGATCCCATATACCTAATTATAAGTAATATTAAATTAAGTGAGCGTATAGTCTTCGATACGTTGTATCTTGGTGGTGAAAACGAGTGAAATCGGTTTAGGAATTACCTCAGTCCCCATATACTATTTATGATGATTTTCGTTATTCTATTGAACTTTATGCCGAATATATGGGTCGAATTGTGTTGTCTTTATAAAATTACATCAATAAATTGCGAGAGTATAAAATGTTCGGTTACACCCGAACTTAGCCCTTCCTTACTTGTTATAGTTGTTGTTGTTATTTTCCTTTTGTTATTCTTTTTTCTTTTGTTGTTGTTTTTGTAGTGTACGTATTTTGTGGTAGTTCTTACTCATGGTAGTGTTTTATACTTACTAGGTAGTACTTACATCTAGTAGTGTACATACTTTCTGGTAGTACTTACTCCTGGTAGAATACATACTTTGTGGTAGTAAAGTAGTTTTCCGAAATAACGAACACATTAATTGCTAGGCCTGTTCGTTACATCGAATTTTTCGTTAATTCGGGTACTCACTTATAGGATAGCATTAACACCGGGACATTTTATCATTAGTAGTGCACTAAGAGCACTCCCAGAGCGAAGATTTTCAGTTGAAATATGAAACTTACACAAATGGAATCAAATCACAAGCATTTAACAGTCGGAACAACCAAACATCAAAAACAACTCAATGGTCATCATCCATGAAGATAACTGTATACCACGGAAGGACTCTAAAATACGTGTGGTGGACATTCGAACAACGAAGGGAATCATTTGACGACCAATTCAAAAGCTAGCACTTCTAACTTTTTGAAAGCCTTTCGACCAAAAATCAAACACAATTCAACATACTCGCCTCCATCAATCAACGAATACGTTCAACAGCTATGCAATGCACACTAAATTCTCTTTACACTTTGTTTTTGTTTTTGATTTATTTTAAACAAATCATATTTAAAAACAAATCAAACACAATTCAACATACTCGCCTCCTTCAATCAACAATACTCGCCTCCTTCAAGCAATGAATACGTTCAACAGCTATGCAATGCACACTAAATTCTCTTTACACTTTGTTTTTGTTTTTTTTTTTTCTATTTTAAACAAATCATATTTAAAAACAAATCAAACACAATTCAACATACTCGCCTCCTTCAATCAACAAATACGTTCACCAGCTATGCCATGTACACCAAATTGCATTATCTTTACTCAACAACAAAACATACACACAAAGCGCACAATTACACTGCAGCTCATGTCCTAACATGAATGCAATGAACGGCAAAATACTATACTGCATAAATAAACACCGCGCGTACAACTATTTTATTTTATTTTATGTATTCTTCATATTCTTTCGGTTTCGTAGTACATACTCCTGGTAGCGTACATAATCTCTAGGTAGTACTTACTCCTGGTAGTGTACATACTCTCTGGGTAGTACTTCACTCCTGATTGTTTTCATAGTTGTTGTTGTTTTTTTCCTTTTGTTATTCTTTTTTCTTTTGTTGTTGTTTTTGTAGTGTACGTATTTTGTGGTAGTTCTTACTCATGGTAGTGTTTTATACTTACTAGGTAGTACTTACTCCTGGTAGTGTACATACTTTGTGGTAATAAAGTAGTTTTCCGAAATAACGAACATATTAATTGCCAGGCCTATTCGTTACATAGAATTTTTCGTTAATTCGGGTACTCATTATAGGATAGCATTAACTCCGGGACATTTTATCAGTAGTAGTGCACTAAGAGCACTCCCTGAGCGAAGATTTTCAGTTGAAATAAGCAGCTTACACAAATGGAATCAAATCACAAGCATTAAACAGTCGGAACAACCAAACATCAAATACAACTCAATGGTCATCATCCATGAAGATAACATACCACCACAAAAATGGCAAATTGAAAAAGTTGGAAACTGTATACCACGGGAGGACTCTAAAATAAATGGACATTCGAACAACGAGGGGAATCATTTGACGACCAATTCCAAAGCTAGCACTTCTACCTTTTTGAAAGCCTTTCGACCAAAAATCACACACTATTCAACATACTCGCCTCCACCAATCAACGAATACGTTCAACAGCTATGCAATGCACACTAAATTCTCTTTACACTTTGTTTTTGTTTTTTTCTATTTTAAACAAATCATATTTAAAAACAAATCCAACACAATTCAACATACTCGCCTCCTTCAATCAACAAATACGTACACCAGCTATGCCATGTACACCAAATTGCATTATCTTTACTCAACAACAAAACATACACACAAAGCGCACAATTACACTGCAGCTCATGTCCTAACATGAATGCAATGAACGGCAAAATACTATACTGCATAAATAAACACCGCGCGTACAGCTATTTTATTTTACTTTATGTATTCTTCATATTCTTTCGGTTTCGTAGTACTTACTCCTGGTAGCGTACATAATCTCTAGGTAGTACTTACTCCTGGTAGTGTACATACTCTCTGGGTAGTACCTTACTCCTGATTGTTTTTATACTCTCGCAACCTGTTGCACAGAGTATCATAGTTTTGTTCACATAACGGTTGTTTGTGTCACCAAGAAATATAAGAGTTAGATATGGGGTTATATATACATAAATGATCAGGATGACGAGTAGATTTCAAATCCGGATGTCTGTCCGTCCGTCTGTCCGTCTGTCCGTCTGTCCGTGCAAGCGATAACTTGAGTAAAAATTAAGACATCTTAATGAAACTTGGAACACATGTTCCTTGGCACCCTGAGGAGGTTGCTTTCGAAAATGGGCAAAATCGGTCCACTGCCACGCCCACAAAATGGAGGAAACCGAAAACCTATACAGTGTCATAACTAAGCCATAAATAAAGTTATGAAAATGAAATTTGGAACATAGGATTCCATTAGGGAGGGGCACATTTGCATGTAATTTTTTTGGAAAAGTGGGCGTGACCCCGCCCCCAAATAGGTTTTTTGTATATAACTCGCAAACCAATAAAGCTATATAAGCCAAACTTTCTGCAGTCGTTTCTTTTAGCCATTTCCTTATACAGTCCAAAAATGAAAGAAATCGGATAATAACCACGCCCACCTCCCATACAAAGGTTAGGTTGAAAATTACTAAAAGTGGGTTAACTCCCTAACGAAAAACGTCAGAAACACCAAATTTTACATAAGAAAAGGCAGAAGAAAGCTGCACTGAGATTTTTTTACAAAATGGAAAATGGGCGTGGCGTCGCCCACTTATGGGTCAAAAACCATATCTCAAGAACTATTCGACCGATTTCAATGAAATTCAGTACATAACACTTTCTTGACACCCTGATGACACAGATGGAATATGGGCGAAATCGGTTCACAACTACGTCTACTTCCCATATAACCCAATTTTGAATTCCATCTGATTCGTTCACTTTATAATGTATTCATAAGGAACCAATGAAGCTAGCGGAATAAAACTTTACACAAATACTGTATTTGAGCTGTGACATCACTTGTGGAAAAATTGTCAAAATCGAACCATGACTTTTCAAGGCCCCTGATATCAAACATGAAGAACTCAGTGCCTAAGGTTAATTTTTCACCGAAAATATAGGTAAATCCCTCAGATATTTTAATGTAATTCATTCCCTCTGAATTTTTTTCTTATAACAGTTTCTCTCTGTACCTGAAATGGTAAAAATTGGGTCATAACTTCCCCCAGATCCCATATACCTAATTATAATTAATATTAAATTAAGTGAGCGTATAGTCTTCGTTACGTTGTATCTTGGTGGTGAAAACGAGTGAAATCGGTTTAGGAATTACCTCAGTCCCCATATACTATTTATGATGATTTTCGTTATTCTATTGAACTTTATGCCGAATATATGGGTCGAATTGTGTTGTCTTTATAAAATTACATCAATAAATTGCGAGAGTATAAAATGTTCGGTTACACCCGAACTTAGCCCTTCCTTACTTGTTATAGTTGTTGTTGTTTTTTTTCCTTTTGTTATTCTTTTTTTTATTTTGTTGTTGTTTTTGTAGTGTACGTATTTTGTGGTAGTTCTTACTCATGGTAGTGTTTTATACTTACTAGGTAGTACTTACATCTAGTAGTGTACATACTTTCTGGTAGTACTTACTCCTGGTAGAGTACATACTTTGTGGTAGTAAAGTAGTTTTCCGAAATAACGAACACATTAATTGCTAGGCCTGTTCGTTACATCGAATTTTTCGTTAATTCGGGTACTCATTATAGGATAGCATTAACTCCGGGACATTTTATCAGTAGTAGTGCACTAAGAGCACTCCCTGAGCGAAGATTTTCAGTTGAAATAAGCAGCTTACACAAATGGAATCAAATCACAAGCATTAAACAGTCGGAACAACCAAACATCAAATACAACTCAATGGTCATCATCCATGAAGATAACATACCACCACAAAAATGGCAAATTGAAAAAGTTGGGAACTGTATACCACGGGAGGACTCTAAAATAAATGGACATTCGAACAACGAGGGGAATCATTTGACGACCAATTCCAAAGCTAGCACTTCTACCTTTTTGAAAGCCTTTCGACCAAAAATCACACACTATTCAACATACTCGCCTCCATCAATCAACGAATACGTTCAACAGCTATGCAATGCACACTAAATTCTCTTTACACTTTGTTTTTGTTTTTTTTTTCTATTTTAAACAAATCATATTTAAAAACAAATCCAACACAATTCAACATACTCGCCTCCTTCAATCAACAAATACGTTCCCCAGCTATGCCATGTACACCAAATTGCATTATCTTTACTCAACAACAAAACATACACACAAAGCGCACAATTACACTGCAGCTCATGTCCTAACATGAATGCAATGAACGGCAAAATACTATACTGCATAAATAAACACGCGCGAACTATTTTATTTTATTTTATGTATTCTTCATATTCTTTCGGTTTCGTAGTACTTACTCCTGGTAGCGTACATAATCTCTAGGTAGTACTTACTCCTGGTAGTGTACATACTCTCTGGGTAGTACCTTACTCCTGATTGTTTTTATACTCTCGCAACCTGTTGCACAGAGTATCATAGTTTTGTTCACATAACGGTTGTTTGTGTCACCAAGAAATATAAGAGTTAGATATGGGGTTATATATACATAAATGATCAGGATGACGAGTAGATTTTAAAACCGGATGTCTGTCCGTCCGTCTGTCCGTCTGTCCGTGCAAGCGATAACTTGAGTAAAAATTAAGATATCTTAATGAAACTTGGAACACATGTTCCTTGGCACCCTGAGGAGGTTGCTTTCGAAAATGGGCAAAATCGGTCCACTGCCACGCCCACAAAATGGAGGAAACCGAAAACCTATACAGTGTCATAACTAAGCCATAAATAAAGTTATGAAAATGAAATTTGGAACATAGGATCCCATTAGGGAGGGGCACATTTGGATGTAATTTTTTTGGAAAAGTGGGCGTGACCCTGCCCCCAAATAGGTTTTTTGTATATAACTCGCAAACCAATAAAGCTATATAAGCCAAACTTTCTGCAGTCGTTTCTTTTAGCCATTTCCTTATACAGTCCAAAAATGAAAGAAATCGGATAGTAACCACGCCCACCTCCCATACAAAGGTTAGGTTGAAAATTACTAAAAGTGGGTTAACTCCCTAACGAAAAACGTCAGAAACACCAAATTTTACATAAGAAAAGGCAGAAGAAAGCTGCACTGAGATTTTTTTACAAAATGGAAAATGGGCGTGGCGTCGCCCACTTATGGGTCAAAAACCATATCTCAAGAACTATTCGACCGATTTCAATGAAATTCGGTACATAACACTTTCTTGACACCCTGATGACACAGGTGGAATATGGGCGAAATCGGTTCACAACTACGTCTACTTCCCATATAACCCAATTTTGAATTCCATCTGATTCGTTCACTTTATAATGTATTCATAAGGAACCAATGAAGCTAGCGGAATAAAAGTTTACACAAATACTGTATCTGAGCTGTGACATCACTTGTGGAAAAATTGTCAAAATCGAACCATGACTTTTCAAGGCCCCTGATATCAAACATGAAGAACTCAGTGCCTAAGGTTAATTTTTCACCGAAAATATAGGTAAATCCCTCAGATATTTTAATGTAATTCATTCCCTCTGAATTTTTTTCTTATAACAGTTTCTCTCTGTACCTGAAATGGTAAAAATTGGGTCATAACTTCCCCCAGATCCCATATACCTAATTATAAGTAATATTAAATTAAGTGAGCGTATAGTCTTCGTTGTATCTTGGTGGTGAAAACGAGTGAAATCGGTTTAGGAATTACCTCAGTCCCCATATACTATTTATGATGATTTTCGTTATTCTATTGAACTTTATGCCGAATATGTGGGTCGAATTGTGTTGTCTTTATAAAATTACATCAATAAATTGCGAGAGTATAAAATGTTCGGTTACACCCGAACTTAGCCCTTCCTTACTTGTTATAGTTGTTGTTGTTTTTTTTTCCTTTTGTTATTCTTTTTTCTTTTGTTGTTGTTTTTGTAGTGTACGTATTTTGTGGTAGTTCTTACTCATGGTAGTGTTTTATACTTACTAGGTAGTACTTACATCTAGTAGTGTACATACTTTCTGGTAGTACTTACTCCTGGTAGAATACATACTTTGTGGTAGTAAAGTAGTTTTCCGAAATAACGAACACATTAATTGCCAGGCCTGTTCGTTACATCGAGTTTTTTGTTAATTCGGGTACTCATTTATAGGATAGCATTAACACCGGGACATTTTATCATTAGTAGTGCACTAAGAGCACTCCCAGAGCGAAGATTTCAAGTTGAAATATGAAACTTACACAAATGGAATCAAATCACAAGCATTAAACAGTCGGAACAACTCAATGGTCATCATCCATGAAGATAACTGTATACCACGGAAGGACTCTAAAATACGTGTGGTGGACATTCGAACAACGAAAAGAATCATTTGACGACCAATTCAAAAGCTAGCACTTCTACCTTTTTGAAAGCCTTTCGACCAAAAATCACACACTATTCAACATACTCGCCTCCATCAATCAACGAATACGTTCAACAGCTATGCAATGCACACTAAATTCTCTTTACACTTTGTTTTTGTTTTTTTTTTCTATTTTAAACAAATCATATTTAAAAACAAATCCAACACAATTCAACATACTCGCCTCCTTCAATCAACAAATACGTTCCCCAGCTATGCCATGTACACCAAATTGCATTATCTTTACTCAACAACAAAACATACACACAAAGCGCACAATTACACTGCAGCTCATGTCCTAACATGAATGCAATGAACGGCAAAATACTATACTGCATAAATAAACACCGCGCGTACAACTATTTTATTTTATTTTATGTATTCTTCATATTCTTTCGGTTTCGTAGTACTTACTCCTGGTAGCGTACATAATCTCTAGGTAGTACTTACTCCTGGTAGTGTACATACTCTCTGGGTAGTACCTTACTCCTGATTGTTTTTATACTCTCGCAACCTGTTGCACAGAGTATCATAGTTTTGTTCACATAACGGTTGTTTGTGTCACCAAGAAATATAAGAGTTAGATATGGGGTTATATATACATAAATGATCAGGATGACGAGTAGATTTGAAATCCGGATGTCTGTCCGTCCGTCTGTCCGTCTGTCCGTGCAAGCGATAACTTGAGTAAAAATTAAGATATCTTAATGAAACTTGGAACACATGTTCCTTGGCACCCTGAGGAGGTTGCTTTCGAAAATGGGCAAAATCGGTCCACTGCCACGCCCACAAAATGGAGGAAACCGAAAACCTATACAGTGTCATAACTAAGCCATAAATAAAGTTATGAAAATGAAATTTGGAACATAGGATCCCATTAGGGAGGGGCACATTTGGATGTAATTTTTTTGGAAAAGTGGGCGTGACCCTGCCCCCAAATAGGTTTTTTGTATATAACTCGCAAACCAATAAAGCTATATAAGCCAAACTTTCTGCAGTCGTTTCTTTTAGCCATTTCCTTATACAGTCCAAAAATGAAAGAAATCGGATAATAACCACGCCCACCTCCCATACAAAGGTTAGGTTGAAAATTACTAAAAGTAGGTTAACTCCCTAACGAAAAACGTCAGAAACACCAAATTTTACATAAGAAAAGGCAGAAGAAAGCTGCACTGAGATTTTTTTACAAAATGGAAAATGGGCGTGGCGTCGCCCACTTATGGGTCAAAAACCATATCTCAAGAACTATTCGACCGATTTCAATGAAATTCGGTACATAACACTTTCTTGACACCCTGATGACACAGGTGGAATATGGGCGAAATCGGTTCACAACTACGTCTACTTCCCATATAACCCAATTTTGAATTCCATCTGATTCGTTCACTTTATAATGTATTCATAAGGAACCAATGAAGCTAGCGGAATAAAACTTTACACAAATACTGTATTTGAGCTGTGACATCACTTGTGGAAAAATTGTCAAAATCGAACCATGACTTTTCAAGGCCCCTGATATCAAACATGAAGAACTCAGTGCCTAAGGTTAATTTTTCACCGAAAATATAGGTAAATCCCTCAGATATTTTAATGTAATTCATTCCCTCTGAATTTTTTTCTTATAACAGTTTCTCTCTGTACCTGAAATGGTAAAAATTGGGTCATAACTTCCCCCAGATCCCATATACCTAATTATAAGTAATATTAAATTAAGTGAGCGTATAGTCTTCGTTGTATCTTGGTGGTGAAAACGAGTGAAATCGGTTTAGGAATTACCTCAGTCCCCATATACTATTTATGATGATTTTCGTTATTCTATTGAACTTTATGCCGAATATGTGGGTCGAATTGTGTTGTCTTTATAAAATTACATCAATAAATTGCGAGAGTATGAAATGTTCGGTTACACCCGAACTTAGCCCTTCCTTACTTGTTATAGTTGTTGTTGTTTTTTTCCCTTTTGTTATTCTTTTTTCTTTTGTTGTTGTTTTTGTAGTGTACGTATTTTGTGGTAGTTCTTACTCATGGTAGTGTTTTATACTTACTAGGTAGTACTTACATCTAGTAGTGTACATACTTTCTGGTAGTACTTACTCCTGGTAGAATACATACTTTGTGGTAGTAAAGTAGTTTTCCGAAATAACGAACACATTAATTGCCAGGCCTGTTCGTTACATCGAGTTTTTTGTTAATTCGGGTACTCATTTATAGGATAGCATTAACACCGGGACATTTTATCATTAGTAGTGCACTAAGAGCACTCCCAGAGCGAAGATTTTAAGTTGAAATATGAAACTTACACAAATGGAATCAAATCACAAGCATTAAACAGTCGGAACAACTCAATGGTCATCATCCATGAAGATAACTGTATACCACGGAAGGACTCTAAAATACGTGTGGTGGACATTCGAACAACGAAGAGAATCATTTGACGACCAATTCAAAAGCTAGCACTTCTACCTTTTTGAAAGCCTTTCGACCAAAAATCACACACTATTCAACATACTCGCCTCCATCAATCAACGAATACGTTCAACAGCTATGCAATGCACACTAAATTCTCTTTACACTTTGTTTTTGTTTTTTTTTTCTATTTTAAACAAATCATATTTAAAAACAAATCAAACACAATTCAACATACTCGCCTCCTTCAATCAACAAATACGTTCACCAGCTATGCCATGTACACCAAATTGCATTATCTTTACTCAACAACAAAACATACACACAAAGCGCACAATTACACTGCAGCTCATGTCCTAACATGAATGCAATGAACGGCAAAATACTATACTGCATAAATAAACACCGCGCGTACAACTATTTTATTTTATTTTATGTATTCTTCATATTCTTTCGGTTTCGTAGTACTTACTCCTGGTAGAGTACATACTTTGTGGTAGTAAAGTAGTTTTCCGAAATAACGAACACATTAATTGCTAGGCCTGTTCGTTACATCGAATTTTTCGTTAATTCGGGTACTCACTTATAGGATAGCATTAACACCGGGACATTTTATCATTAGTAGTGCACTAAGAGCACTCCCAGAGCGAAGATTTTTAGTTGAAATATGAAACTTACACAAATGGAATCAAATCACAAGCATTAAACAGTCGGAACAACCAAACATCAAAAACAACTCAATGGTCATCATCCATGAAGATAACTGTATACCACGGAAGGACTCTAAAATACGTGTGGTGGACATTCGAACAACGAAGGGAATCATTTGACGACCAATTCAAAAGCTAGCACTTCTAACTTTTTGAAAGCCTTTCGACCAAAAATCAAACACAATTCAACATACTCGCCTCCATCAATCAACGAATACGTTCAACAGCTATGCAATGCACACTAAATTCTCTTTACACTTTGTTTTTATACTCTCGCAACCTGTTGCACAGAGTATCATAGTTTTGTTCACATAACGGTTGTTTGTGTCACCAAGAAATATAAGAGTTAGATATGGGGTTATATATACATAAATGATCAGGATGACGAGTAGATTTCAAATCCGGATGTCTGTCCGTCCGTCTGTCCGTCTGTCCGTCTGTCCGTCTGTCCGTGCAAGCGATAACTTGAGTAAAAATTAAGACATCTTAATGAAACTTGGAACACATGTTCCTTGGCACCCTGAGGAGGTTGCTTTCGAAAATGGGCAAAATCGGTCCACTGCCACGCCCACAAAATGGAGGAAACCGAAAACCTATACAGTGTCATAACTAAGCCATAAATAAAGTTATGAAAATGAAATTTGGAACATAGGATCCCATTAGGGAGGGGCACATTTGCATGTAATTTTTTTGGAAAAGTGGGCGTGACCCCGCCCCCAAATAGGTTTTTTGTATATAACTCGCAAACCAATAAAGCTATATAAGCCAAACTTTCTGCAGTCGTTTCTTTTAGCCATTTCCTTATACAGTCCAAAAATGAAAGAAATCGGATAATAACCACGCCCACCTCCCATACAAAGGTTAGGTTGAAAATTACTAAAAGTGGGTTAACTCCCTAACGAAAAACGTCAGAAACACCAAATTTTACATAAGAAAAGGCAGAAGAAAGCTGCACTGAGATTTTTTTACAAAATGGGAAATGGGCGTGGCGTCGCCCACTTATGGGTCAAAAACCATATCTCAAGAACTATTCGACCGATTTCAATGAAATTCGGTACATAACACTTTCTTGACACCCTGATGACACAGGTGGAATATGGGCGAAATCGGTTCACAACTACGTCTACTTCCCATATAACCCAATTTTGAATTCCATCTGATTCGTTCACTTTATAATGTATTCATAAGGAACCAATGAAGCTAGCGGAATAAAACTTTACACAAATACTGTATTTGAGCTGTGACATCACTTGTGGAAAAATTGTCAAAATCGAACCATGACTTTTCAAGGCCCCTGATATCAAACATGAAGAACTCAGTGCCTAAGGTTAATTTTTCACCGAAAATATAGGTAAATCCCTCAGATATTTTAATGTAATTCATTCCCTCTGAATTTTTTTCTTATAACAGTTTCTCTCTGTACCTGAAATGGTAAAAATTGGGTCATAACTTCCCCCAGATCCCATATACCTAATTATAAGTAATATTAAATTAAGTGAGCGTATAGTCTTCGTTGTATCTTGGTGGTGAAAACGAGTGAAATCGGTTTAGGAATTACCTCAGTCCCCACTTACTATTTATGATGATTTTCGTTATTCTATTGAACTTTATGCCGAATATGTGGGTCGAATTGTGTTGTCTTTATAAAATTACATCAATAAATTGCGAGAGTATGAAATGTTCGGTTACACCCGAACTTAGCCCTTCCTTACTTGTTATAGTTGTTGTTGTTTTTTTCCCTTTTGTTATTCTTTTTTCTTTTGTTGTTGTTTTTGGAGTGTACGTATTTTGTGGTAGTTCTTACTCATGGTAGTGTTTTATACTTACTAGGTAGTACTTACATCTAGTAGTGTACATACTTTCTGGTAGTACTTACTCCTGGTAGAATACATACTTTGTGGTAGTAAAGTAGTTTTCCGAAATAACGAACACATTAATTGCCAGGCCTGTTCGTTACATCGAGTTTTTTGTTAATTCGGGTACTCATTTATAGGATAGCATTAACACCGGGACATTTTATCATTAGTAGTGCACTAAGAGCACTCCCAGAGCGAAGATTTCAAGTTGAAATATGAAACTTACACAAATGGAATCAAATCACAAGCATTAAACAGTCGGAACAACTCAATGGTCATCATCCATGAAGATAACTGTATACCACGGAAGGACTCTAAAATACGTGTGGTGGACATTCGAACAACGAAGAGAATCATTTGACGACCAATTCAAAAGCTAGCACTTCTACCTTTTTGAAAGCCTTTCGACCAAAAATCACACACTATTCAACATACTCGCCTCCATCAATCAACGAATACGTTCAACAGCTATGCAATGCACACTAAATTCTCTTTACACTTTGTTTTTGTTTTTTTTTTCTATTTTAAACAAATCATATTTAAAAACAAATCCAACACAATTCAACATACTCGCCTCCTTCAATCAACAAATACGTTCACCAGCTATGCCATGTACACCAAATTGCATTATCTTTACTCAACAACAAAACATACACACAAAGCGCACAATTACACTGCAGCTCATGTCCTAACATGAATGCAATGAACGGCAAAATACTATACTGCATAAATAAACACCGCGCGTACAACTATTTTATTTTATTTTATGTATTCTTCATATTCTTTCGGTTTCGTAGTACTTACTCCTGGTAGTGTACATACTCTCTGGGTAGTACCTTACTCCTGATTGTTTTTATAGTTGTTGTCGTTTTTTCCTTTTGTTAATCTTTTTTTTCTTTTGTTGTTGTTGTTTTTGTAGTACTTACTCCTGGTAGTGTACATACTCTCTGGGTAGTACCTTACTCCTGATTGTTTTTATAGTTGTTGTTGTTTTTTGCCTTTTGTTATTCTTTTTTTTCTTTTGTTGTGGTTGTTTTCGTAGTGTACGTATTTTGTGGTAGTTCTTACTCATGGTAGTTTACATACTTTCTGGTAGTACTTACTACTGGTATACCACAGAAGGACTCTAAAATACGTGTGGTGGACATTCGAACAACGAAGAGAAGCGTTCGACGACCAATTCATAACAATTACACTGCAGCTCATGTCCTCACATGAATGCAATGATCGGCAAAATACTATTTTGCATAAATAAACACCGCGCGTACAACTACCAGGAGTAAGTACTACTCCTATTACTACCAATTCAAAAGCTAGCACTTCTACCTTTTTGAAAGCCTTTCGACCAAAAATCACACACTATTCAACATACTCGCCTCCTTCAAGCAACAAATACGTTCAACAGCTATGCAATGCACACTAAATTGCATTATCTTTACTCAACAACAAAACATACACACAAAGCGCACAATTACACTGCAGCTCATGTCCTAACATGAATGCAATGAACGGCAAAATACTATACTGCATAAATAAACACCGCGCGTACAACTATTTTATTTTATTTTATGTATTCTTCATATTCTTTCGGTTTCGTAGTACTTACTCCTGGTAGAGTACATACTTTGTGGTAGTAAAGTAGTTTTCCGAAATAACGAACACATTAATTGCTAGGCCTGTTCGTTACATCGAATTTTTCGTTAATTCGGGTACTCACTTATAGGATAGCATTAACACCGGGACATTTTATCATTAGTAGTGCACTAAGAGCACTCCCAGAGCGAAGATTTTTAGTTGAAATATGAAACTTACACAAATGGAATCAAATCACAAGCATTAAACAGTCGGAACAACCAAACATCAAAAACAACTCAATGGTCATCATCCATGAAGATAACTGTATACCACGGAAGGACTCTAAAATACGTGTGGTGGACATTCGAACAACGAAGGGAATCATTTGACGACCAATTCAAAAGCTAGCACTTCTAACTTTTTGAAAGCCTTTCGACCAAAAATCAAACACAATTCAACATACTCGCCTCCATCAATCAACGAATACGTTCAACAGCTATGCAATGCACACTAAATTCTCTTTACACTTTGTTTTTATACTCTCGCAACCTGTTGCACAGAGTATCATAGTTTTGTTCACATAACGGTTGTTTGTGTCACCAAGAAATATAAGAGTTAGATATGGGGTTATATATACATAAATGATCAGGATGACGAGTAGATTTCAAATCCGGATGTCTGTCCGTCCGTCTGTCCGTCTGTCCGTCTGTCCGTGCAAGCGATAACTTGAGTAAAAATTAAGACATCTTAATGAAACTTGGAACACATGTTCCTTGGCACCCTGAGGAGGTTGCTTTCGAAAATGGGCAAAATCGGTCCACTGCCACGCCCACAAAATGGAGGAAACCGAAAACCTATACAGTGTCATAACTAAGCCATAAATAAAGTTATGAAAATGAAATTTGGAACATAGGATTCCATTAGGGAGGGGCACATTTGCATGTAATTTTTTTGGAAAAGTGGGCGTGACCCCGCCCCCAAATAGGTTTTTTGTATATAACTCGCAAACCAATAAAGCTATATAAGCCAAACTTTCTGCAGTCGTTTCTTTTAGCCATTTCCTTATACAGTCCAAAAATGAAAGAAATCGGATAATAACCACGCCCACCTCCCATACAAAGGTTAGGTTGAAAATTACTAAAAGTGGGTTAACTCCCTAACGAAAAACGTCAGAAACACCAAATTTTACATAAGAAAAGGCAGAAGAAAGCTGCACTGAGATTTTTTTACAAAATGGAAAATGGGCGTGGCGTCGCCCACTTATGGGTCAAAAACCATATCTCAAGAACTATTCGACCGATTTCAATGAAATTCGGTACATAACACTTTCTTGACACCCCGATGACACAGGTGGAATATGGGCGAAATCGGTTCACAACTACGTCTACTTCCCATATAACCCAATTTTGAATTCCATCTGATTCGTTCACTTTATAATGTATTCATAAGGAACCAATGAAGCTAGCGGAATAAAACTTTACACAAATACTGTATTTGAGCTGTGACATCACTTGTGGAAAAATTGTCAAAATCGAACCATGACTTTTCAAGGCCCCTGATATCAAACATGAAGAACTCAGTGCCTAAGGTTAATTTTTCACCGAAAATATAGGTAAATCCCTCAGATATTTTAATGTAATTCATTCCCTCTGAATTTTTTTCTTATAACAGTTTCTCTCTGTACCTGAAATGGTAAAAATTGGGTCATAACTTCCCCCAGATCCCATATACCTAATTATAAGTAATATTAAATTAAGTGAGCGTATAGTCTTCGTTGTATCTTGGTGGTGAAAACGAGTGAAATCGGTTTAGGAATTACCTCAGTCCCCACTTACTATTTATGATGATTTTCGTTATTCTATTGAACTTTATGCCGAATATGTGGGTCGAATTGTGTTGTCTTTATAAAATTACATCAATAAATTGCGAGAGTATGAAATGTTCGGTTACACCCGAACTTAGCCCTTCCTTACTTGTTATAGTTGTTGTTGTTTTTTTCCCTTTTGTTATTCTTTTTTCTTTTGTTGTTGTTTTTGGAGTGTACGTATTTTGTGGTAGTTCTTACTCATGGTAGTGTTTTATACTTACTAGGTAGTACTTACATCTAGTAGTGTACATACTTTCTGGTAGTACTTACTCCTGGTAGAATACATACTTTGTGGTAGTAAAGTAGTTTTCCGAAATAACGAACACATTAATTGCCAGGCCTGTTCGTTACATCGAGTTTTTTGTTAATTCGGGTACTCATTTATAGGATAGCATTAACACCGGGACATTTTATCATTAGTAGTGCACTAAGAGCACTCCCAGAGCGAAGATTTTAAGTTGAAATATGAAACTTACACAAATGGAATCAAATCACAAGCATTAAACAGTCGGAACAACTCAATGGTCATCATCCATGAAGATAACTGTATACCACGGAAGGACTCTAAAATACGTGTGGTGGACATTCGAACAACGAAGAGAATCATTTGACGACCAATTCAAAAGCTAGCACTTCTACCTTTTTGAAAGCCTTTCGACCAAAAATCACACACTATTCAACATACTCGCCTCCATCAATCAACGAATACGTTCAACAGCTATGCAATGCACACTAAATTCTCTTTACACTTTGTTTTTGTTTTTTTTTTCTATTTTAAACAAATCATATTTAAAAACAAATCCAACACAATTCAACATACTCGCCTCCTTCAATCAACAAATACGTTCACCAGCTATGCCATGTACACCAAATTGCATTATCTTTACTCAACAACAAAACATACACACAAAGCGCACAATTACACTGCAGCTCATGTCCTAACATGAATGCAATGAACGGCAAAATACTATACTGCATAAATAAACACCGCGCGTACAACTATTTTATTTTATTTTATGTATTCTTCATATTCTTTCGGTTTCGTAGTACTTACTCCTGGTAGTGTACATAATCCCTAGGTAGTACTTACTCCTGGTAGTGTACATACTCTCTGGGTAGTACCTTACTCCTGATTGTTTTTATAGTTGTTGTCGTTTTTTCCTTTTGTTATTCTTTTTTTCTTTTGTTGTTGTTGTTTTTGTAGTACTTACTCCTGGTAGTGTACATACTCTCTGGGTAGTACCTTACTCCTGATTGTTTTTATAGTTGTTGTTGTTTTTTGCCTTTTGTTATTCTTTTTTTTCTTTTGTTGTGGTTGTTTTCGTAGTGTACGTATTTTGTGGTAGTTCTTACTCATGGTAGTTTACATACTTTCTGGTAGTACTTACTACTGGTATACCACAGAAGGACTCTAAAATACGTGTGGTGGACATTCGAACAACGAAGAGAAGCGTTCGACGACCAATTCATAACAATTACACTGCAGCTCATGTCCTCACATGAATGCAATGATCGGCAAAATACTATTTTGCATAAATAAACACCGCGCGTACAACTACCAGGAGTAAGTACTACTCCTATTACTACCAATTCAAAAGCTAGCACTTCTACCTTTTTGAAAGCCTTTCGACCAAAAATCACACACTATTCAACATACTCGCCTCCTTCAAGCAACAAATACGTTCAACAGCTATGCAATGCACACTAAATTGCATTATCTTTACTCAACAACAAAACATACACACAAAGCGCACAATTACACTGCAGCTCATGTCCTAACATGAATGCAATGAACGGCAAAATACTATACTGCATAAATAAACACCGCGCGTACAACTATTTTATTTTATTTTATGTATTCTTCATATTCTTTCGGTTTCGTAGTACTTACTCCTGGTAGAGTACATACTTTGTGGTAGTAAAGTAGTTTTCCGAAATAACGAACACATTAATTGCTAGGCCTGTTCGTTACATCGAATTTTTCGTTAATTCGGGTACTCACTTATAGGATAGCATTAACACCGGGACATTTTATCATTAGTAGTGCACTAAGAGCACTCCCAGAGCGACGATTTTCAGTTGAAATATGAAACTTACACAAATGGAATCAAATCACAAGCATTAAACAGTCGGAACAACCAAACATCAAAAACAACTCAATGGTCATCATCCATGAAGATAACTGTATACCACGGAAGGACTCTAAAATACGTGTGGTGGACATTCGAACAACGAAGGGAATCATTTGACGACCAATTCAAAAGCTAGCACTTCTAACTTTTTGAAAGCCTTTCGACCAAAAATCAAACACAATTCAACATACTCGCCTCCATCAATCAACGAATACGTTCAACAGCTATGCAATGCACACTAAATTCTCTTTACACTTTGTTTTTATACTCTCGCAACCTGTTGCACAGAGTATCATAGTTTTGTTCACATAACGGTTGTTTGTGTCACCAAGAAATATAAGAGTTAGATATGGGGTTATATATACATAAATGATCAGGATGACGAGTAGATTTCAAATCCGGATGTCTGTCCGTCCGTCTGTCCGTCTGTCCGTCTGTCCGTGCAAGCGATAACTTGAGTAAAAATTAAGACATCTTAATGAAACTTGGAACACATGTTCCTTGGCACCCTGAGGAGGTTGCTTTCGAAAATGGGCAAAATCGGTCCACTGCCACGCCCACAAAATGGAGGAAACCGAAAACCTATACAGTGTCATAACTAAGCCATAAATAAAGTTATGAAAATGAAATTTGGAACATAGGATCCCATTAGGGAGGGGCACATTTGCATGTAATTTTTTTGGAAAAGTGGGCGTGACCCCGCCCCCAAATAGGTTTTTTGTATATAACTCGCAAACCAATAAAGCTATATAAGCCAAACTTTCTGCAGTCGTTTCTTTTAGCCATTTCCTTATACAGTCCAAAAATGAAAGAAATCGGATAATAACCACGCCCACCTCCCATACAAAGGTTAGGTTGAAAATTACTAAAAGTGGGTTAACTCCCCAACGAAAAACGTCAGAAACACCAAATTTTACATAAGAAAAGGCAGAAGAAAGCTGCACTGAGATTTTTTTACAAAATGGAAAATGGGCGTGGCGTCGCCCACTTATGGGTCAAAAACCATATCTCAAGAACTATTCGACCGATTTCAATGAAATTCGGTACATAACACTTTCTTGACACCCTGATGACACAGGTGGAATATGGGCGAAATCGGTTCACAACTACGTCTACTTCCCATATAACCCAATTTTGAATTCCATCTGATTCGTTCACTTTATAATGTATTCATAAGGAACCAATGAAGCTAGCGGAATAAAACTTTACACAAATACTGTATTTGAGCTGTGACATCACTTGTGGAAAAATTGTCAAAATCGAACCATGACTTTTCAAGGCCCCTGATATCAAACATGAAGAACTCAGTGCCTAAGGTTAATTTTTCACCGAAAATATAGGTAAATCCCTCAGATATTTTAATGTAATTCATTCCCTCTGAATTTTTTTCTTATAACAGTTTCTCTCTGTACCTGAAATGGTAAAAATTGGGTCATAACTTCCCCCAGATCCCATATACCTAATTATAAGTAATATTAAATTAAGTGAGCGTATAGTCTTCGATACGTTGTATCTTGGTGGTGAAAACGAGTGAAATCGGTTTAGGAATTACCTCAGTCCCCATATACTATTTATGATGATTTTCGTTATTCTATTGAACTTTATGCCGAATATATGGGTCGAATTGTGTTGTCTTTATAAAATTACATCAATAAATTGCGAGAGTATAAAATGTTCGGTTACACCCGAACTTAGCCCTTCCTTACTTGTTATAGTTGTTGTTGTTTTTTTTTCCTTTTGTTATTCTTTTTTCTTTTGTTGTTGTTTTTGTAGTGTACGTATTTTGTGGTAGTTCTTACTCATGGTAGTGTTTTATACTTACTAGGTAGTACTTACATCTAGTAGTGTACATACTTTCTGGTAGTACTTACTCCTGGTAGAGTACATACTTTGTGGTAGTAAAGTAGTTTTCCGAAATAACGAACACATTAATTGCTAGGCCTGTTCGTTACATCGAATTTTTCGTTAATTCGGGTACTCACTTATAGGATAGCATTAACACCGGGACATTTTATCATTAGTAGTGCACTAAGAGCACTCCCAGAGCGAAGATTTTCAGTTGAAATATGAAACTTACACAAATGGAATCAAATCACAAGCATTAAACAGTCGGAACAACCAAACATCAAAAACAACTCAATGGTCATCATCCATGAAGATAACTGTATACCACGGAAGGACTCTAAAATACGTGTGGTGGACATTCGAACAACGAAGGGAATCATTTGACGACCAATTCAAAAGCTAGCACTTCTAACTTTTTGAAAGCCTTTCGACCAAAAATCAAACACAATTCAACATACTCGCCTCCATCAATCAACGAATACGTTCAACAGCTATGCAATGCACACTAAATTCTCTTTACACTTTGTTTTTGTTTTTGATTTATTTTAAACAAATCATATTTAAAAACAAATCAAACACAATTCAACATACTCGCCTCCTTCAATCAACAATACTCGCCTCCTTCAAGCAATGAATACGTTCAACAGCTATGCAATGCACACTAAATTCTCTTTACACTTTGTTTTTGTTTTTTTTTTCTATTTTAAACAAATCATATTTAAAAACAAATCAAACACAATTCAACATACTCGCCTCCTTCAATCAACAAATACGTTCACCAGCTATGCCATGTACACCAAATTGCATTATCTTTACTCAACAACAAAACATACACACAAAGCGCACAATTACACTGCAGCTCATGTCCTAACATGAATGCAATGAACGGCAAAATACTATACTGCATAAATAAACACCGCGCGTACAACTATTTTATTTTATTTTATGTATTCTTCATATTCTTTCGGTTTCGTAGTACATACTCCTGGTAGCGTACATAATCTCTAGGTAGTACTTACTCCTGGTAGTGTACATACTCTCTGGGTAGTACCTTACTCCTGATTGTTTTCATAGTTGTTGTTGTTTTTTTCCTTTTGTTATTCTTTTTTCTTTTGTTGTTGTTTTTGTAGTGTACGTATTTTGTGGTAGTTCTTACTCATGATAGTGTTTTATACTTACTAGGTAGTACTTACATCTAGTAGTGTACATACTTTCTGGTAGTACTTACTCCTGGTAGAATACATACTTTGTGGTAGTAAAGTAGTTTTCCGAAATAACGAACACATTAATTGCCAGGCCTGTTCGTTACATCGAGTTTTTTGTTAATTCGGGTACTCATTTAAAGGATAGCATTAACACCGGGACATTTTATCATTAGTAGTGACTAAGAGCACTCCCAGAGCGAAGATTTTAAGTTGAAATATGAAACTTACACAAATGGAATCAAATCACAAGCATTAAACAGTCGGAACAACCAAACATCAAAAACAACTCAATGGTCATCATCCATGAAGATAACTGTATACCACGGAAGGACTCTAAAATACGTGTGGTGGACATTCGAACAACGAAGAGAATCATTTGACGACCAATTCAAAAGCTAGCACTTCTACCTTTTTGAAAGCCTTTCGACCAAAAATCACACACTATTCAACATACTCGCCTCCATCAATCAACGAATACGTTCAACAGCTATGCAATGCACACTAAATTCTCTTTACACTTTGTTTTTGTTTTTTTTTTTCTATTTTAAACAAATCATATTTAAAAACAAATCCAACACAATTCAACATACTCGCCTCCTTCAATCAACAAATACGTTCACCAGCTATGCCATGTACACCAAATTGCATTATCTTTACTCAACAACAAAACATACACACAAAGCGCACAATTACACTGCAGCTCATGTCCTAACATGAATGCAATGAACGGCAAAATACTATACTGCATAAATAAACACCGCGCGTACAACTATTTTATTTTATTTTATGTATTCTTCATATTCTTTCGGTTTCGTAGTACTTACTCCTGGTAGTGTACATAATCCCTAGGTAGTACTTACTCCTGGTAGTGTACATACTCTCTGGGTAGTACCTTACTCCTGATTGTTTTTATAGTTGTTGTCGTTTTTTCCTTTTGTTATTCTTTTTTTCTTTTGTTGTTGTTGTTTTTGTAGTACTTACTCCTGGTAGTGTACATACTCTCTGGGTAGTACCTTACTCCTGATTGTTTTTATAGTTGTTGTTGTTTTTTGCCTTTTGTTATTCTTTTTTTTCTTTTGTTGTGGTTGTTTTCGTAGTGTACGTATTTTGTGGTAGTTCTTACTCATGGTAGTTTACATACTTTCTGGTAGTACTTACTACTGGTATACCACAGAAGGACTCTAAAATACGTGTGGTGGACATTCGAACAACGAAGAGAAGCGTTCGACGACCAATTCATTCCTCACATGAATGCAATGATCGGCAAAATACTATTTTGCATAAATAAACACCGCGCGTACAACTACCAGGAGTAAGTACTACTCCTATTACTACCAATTCAAAAGCTAGCACTTCTACCTTTTTGAAAGCCTTTCGACCAAAAATCACACACTATTCAACATACTCGCCTCCTTCAAGCAACAAATACGTTCAACAGCTATGCAATGCACACTAAATTGCATTATCTTTACTCAACAACAAAACATACACACAAAGCGCACAATTACACTGCAGCTCATGTCCTAACATGAATGCAATGAACGGCAAAATACTATACTGCATAAATAAACACCGCGCGTACAACTATTTTATTTTATTTTATGTATTCTTCATATTCTTTCGGTTTCGTAGTACTTACTCCTGGTAGAGTACATACTTTGTGGTAGTAAAGTAGTTTTCCGAAATAACGAACACATTAATTGCTAGGCCTGTTCGTTACATCGAATTTTTCGTTAATTCGGGTACTCACTTATAGGATAGCATTAACACCGGGACATTTTATCATTAGTAGTGCACTAAGAGCACTCCCAGAGCGACGATTTTCAGTTGAAATATGAAACTTACACAAATGGAATCAAATCACAAGCATTAAACAGTCGGAACAACCAAACATCAAAAACAACTCAATGGTCATCATCCATGAAGATAACTGTATACCACGGAAGGACTCTAAAATACGTGTGGTGGACATTCGAACAACGAAGGGAATCATTTGACGACCAATTCAAAAGCTAGCACTTCTAACTTTTTGAAAGCCTTTCGACCAAAAATCAAACACAATTCAACATACTCGCCTCCATCAATCAACGAATACGTTCAACAGCTATGCAATGCACACTAAATTCTCTTTACACTTTGTTTTTATACTCTCGCAACCTGTTGCACAGAGTATCATAGTTTTGTTCACATAACGGTTGTTTGTGTCACCAAGAAATATAAGAGTTAGATATGGGGTTATATATACATAAATGATCAGGATGACGAGTAGATTTCAAATCCGGATGTCTGTCCGTCCGTCTGTCCGTCTGTCCGTCTGTCCGTGCAAGCGATAACTTGAGTAAAAATTAAGACATCTTAATGAAACTTGGAACACATGTTCCTTGGCACTGAGGAGGTTGCTTTCGAAAATGGGCAAAATCGGTCCACTGCCACGCCCACAAAATGGAGGAAACCGAAAACCTATACAGTGTCATAACTAAGCCATAAATAAAGTTATGAAAATGAAATTTGGAACATAGGATCCCATTAGGGAGGGGCACATTTGCATGTAATTTTTTTGGAAAAGTGGGCGTGACCCCGCCCCCAAATAGGTTTTTTGTATATAACTCGCAAACCAATAAAGCTATATAAGCCAAACTTTCTGCAGTCGTTTCTTTTAGCCATTTCCTTATACAGTCCAAAAATGAAAGAAATCGGATAATAACCACGCCCACCTCCCATACAAAGGTTAGGTTGAAAATTACTAAAAGTGGGTTAACTCCCTAACGAAAAACGTCAGAAACACCAAATTTTACATAAGAAAAGGCAGAAGAAAGCTGCACTGAGATTTTTTTACAAAATGGAAAATGGGCGTGGCGTCGCCCACTTATGGGTCAAAAACCATATCTCAAGAACTATTCGACCGATTTCAATGAAATTCGGTACATAACACTTTCTTGACACCCTGATGACACAGGTGGAATATGGGCGAAATCGGTTCACAACTACGTCTACTTCCCATATAACCCAATTTTGAATTCCATCTGATTCGTTCACTTTATAATGTATTCATAAGGAACCAATGAAGCTAGCGGAATAAAACTTTACACAAATACTGTATTTGAGCTGTGACATCACTTGTGGAAAAATTGTCAAAATCGAACCATGACTTTTCAAGGCCCCTGATATCAAACATGAAGAACTCAGTGCCTAAGGTTAATTTTTCACCGAAAATATAGGTAAATCCCTCAGATATTTTAATGTAATTCATTCCCTCTGAATTTTTTTCTTATAACAGTTTCTCTCTGTACCTGAAATGGTAAAAATTGGGTCATAACTTCCCCCAGATCCCATATACCTAATTATAAGTAATATTAAATTAAGTGAGCGTATAGTCTTCGATACGTTGTATCTTGGTGGTGAAAACGAGTGAAATCGGTTTAGGAATTACCTCAGTCCCCATATACTATTTATGATGATTTTCGTTATTCTATTGAACTTTATGCCGAATATATGGGTCGAATTGTGTTGTCTTTATAAAATTACATCAATAAATTGCGAGAGTATAAAATGTTCGGTTACACCCGAACTTAGCCCTTCCTTACTTGTTATAGTTGTTGTTGTTTTTTTTTCCTTTTGTTATTCTTTTTTCTTTTGTTGTTGTTTTTGTAGTGTACGTATTTTGTGGTAGTTCTTACTCATGGTAGTGTTTTATACTTACTAGGTAGTACTTACATCTAGTAGTGTACATACTTTCTGGTAGTACTTACTCCTGGTAGAGTACATACTTTGTGGTAGTAAAGTAGTTTTCCGAAATAACGAACACATTAATTGCTAGGCCTGTTCGTTACATCGAATTTTTCGTTAATTCGGGTACTCACTTATAGGATAGCATTAACACCGGGACATTTTATCATTAGTAGTGCACTAAGAGCACTCCCAGAGCGAAGATTTTCAGTTGAAATATGAAACTTACACAAATGGAATCAAATCACAAGCATTAAACAGTCGGAACAACCAAACATCAAAAACAACTCAATGGTCATCATCCATGAAGATAACTGTATACCACGGAAGGACTCTAAAATACGTGTGGTGGACATTCGAACAACGAAGGGAATCATTTGACGACCAATTCAAAAGCTAGCACTTCTAACTTTTTGAAAGCCTTTCGACCAAAAATCAAACACAATTCAACATACTCGCCTCCATCAATCAACGAATACGTTCAACAGCTATGCAATGCACACTAAATTCTCTTTACACTTTGTTTTTGTTTTTGATTTATTTTAAACAAATCATATTTAAAAACAAATCAAACACAATTCAACATACTCGCCTCCTTCAATCAACAATACTCGCCTCCTTCAAGCAATGAATACGTTCAACAGCTATGCAATGCACACTAAATTCTCTTTACACTTTGTTTTTGTTTTTTTTTTCTATTTTAAACAAATCATATTTAAAAACAAATCAAACACAATTCAACATACTCGCCTCCTTCAATCAACAAATACGTTCACCAGCTATGCCATGTACACCAAATTGCATTATCTTTACTCAACAACAAAACATACACACAAAGCGCACAATTACACTGCAGCTCATGTCCTAACATGAATGCAATGAACGGCAAAATACTATACTGCATAAATAAACACCGCGCGTACAACTATTTTATTTTATTTTATGTATTCTTCATATTCTTTCGGTTTCGTAGTACATACTCCTGGTAGCGTACATAATCTCTAGGTAGTACTTACTCCTGGTAGTGTACATACTCTCTGGGTAGTACCTTACTCCTGATTGTTTTCATAGTTGTTGTTGTTTTTTTCCTTTTGTTATTCTTTTTTCTTTTGTTGTTGTTTTTGTAGTGTACGTATTTTGTGGTAGTTCTTACTCATGATAGTGTTTTATACTTACTAGGTAGTACTTACATCTAGTAGTGTACATACTTTCTGGTAGTACTTACTCCTGGTAGAATACATACTTTGTGGTAGTAAAGTAGTTTTCCGAAATAACGAACACATTAATTGCCAGGCCTGTTCGTTACATCGAGTTTTTTGTTAATTCGGGTACTCATTTAAAGGATAGCATTAACACCGGGACATTTTATCATTAGTAGTGACTAAGAGCACTCCCAGAGCGAAGATTTTAAGTTGAAATATGAAACTTACACAAATGGAATCAAATCACAAGCATTAAACAGTCGGAACAACCAAACATCAAAAACAACTCAATGGTCATCATCCATGAAGATAACTGTATACCACGGAAGGACTCTAAAATACGTGTGGTGGACATTCGAACAACGAAGAGAATCATTTGACGACCAATTCAAAAGCTAGCACTTCTACCTTTTTGAAAGCCTTTCGACCAAAAATCACACACTATTCAACATACTCGCCTCCATCAATCAACGAATACGTTCAACAGCTATGCAATGCACACTAAATTCTCTTTACACTTTGTTTTTGTTTTTTTTTTTTCCATTTTAAACAAATCATATTTAAAAACAAATCCAACACAATTCAACATACTCGCCTCCTTCAATCAACGAATACGTTCACCAGCTATGCCATGTACACCAAATTGCATTATCTTTACACAACAACAAAACATACACACAAAGCGCACAATTACACTGCAGCTCATGTCCTAACATGAATGCAATGAACGGCAAAATACTATACTGCATAAATAAACACCGCGCGTACAACTATTTTATTTTATTTTATGTATTCTTCATATTCTTTCGGTTTCGTAGTACTTACTCCTGGTAGTGTACATAATCCCTAGGTAGTACTTACTCCTGGTAGTGTACATACTCTCTGGGTAGTACCTTACTCCTGATTGTTTTTATAGTTGTTGTCGTTTTTTCCTTTTGTTATTCCTTTTTTCTTTTGTTGTTGTTGTTTTTGTAGTACTTACTCCTGGTAGTGTACATACTCTCTGGGTAGTACCTTACTCCTGATTGTTTTTATAGTTGTTGTTGTTTTTTGCCTTTTGTTATTCTTTTTTTTCTTTTGTTGTGGTTGTTTTCGTAGTGTACGTATTTTGTGGTAGTTCTTACTCATGGTAGTTTACATACTTTCTGGTAGTACTTACTACTGGTATACCACAGAAGGACTCTAAAATACGTGTGGTGGACATTCGAACAACGAAGAGAAGCGTTCGACGACCAATTCATAACAATTACACTGCAGCTCATGTCCTAACATGAATGCAATGATCGGCAAAATACTATTTTGCATAAATAAACACCGCGCGTACAACTACCAGGGGGGTTACTCTGTAAGGCGTTACGAATAGCAATGCGTTGCGAAAGTGAATTGCGTTGCGAAGGGCAATCGGTACTCTGTAACACTTTTGCATTGTAAACAGTGTTGCACTGTTTTCGAGTTGACATATCTCCAGTATAGTTGACATTACTGACCGAAACGAAGGAGAATGAAAACAAAATAAATAACAGAAAAGTGAAGAAGTGTAGAAAATTGACAGTCAAACATATTTAAATTTGAATTGTTTTATAAATAAAAGTATTTTTAAATCAATAAAAAAGCTGTGAATATGGATTCCGTTGTGTTATGGGAGGAAAACTCAAAAAATGAACGAGTTGAGCGGAAAATTATTAGAGACAATTCTAATGTGATGAGTCTTAGTGAAAAAAGGTAAGTTTGAATGATAAAGTGTAATGCAATTATTTAAAATTGTTTGTGCTTCTACTCGTAAATAGTTTTGTGCAAAACTTTCGCTTAAGCAAGGATTCATTGAAATATGTGTTGGATAGCACAAGTAGTGAGCTAAAAACTCCACGCAGGTCCACAGGAATACCCGAAATTGTGAAATTAGCGGCAACTTTAAAATTTTTGGCGCAAGGAGGCTATCAACAGCAAATTGGACAAGATCACCATACAGGACTAGCTCAACAAACTGTTTCGCGTTGTGTGTTTGAAGTTTGTAAAGCAATTGAGAAAGTGCTGTGTCCAAAACACATAACTTTTGCAATGTCTTCAGAGGAGAAAAATGAAGCGAAACGAACTTTTTACTCAGTGTCTGGAATTCCAGGAGTAATTGGAGTGGTGGATGGTACTCACATCCAAATGATACGTCCGGCAGTTAATGAGCATTTATATTTCAATAGGAAATTAAAGCATAGTATAAACGCTATGGTGGTAAGACAATTGTTGTTTTAATTTATATTTGTTTTTTATAAATACTGTTTCCAAAACCTAGATATGTGATCATAAGATGATGATAAAAGCCGTTAACGGTCGGTTTGCTGGGGCGTGTCATGATTCACATGTGTGGAATTTGTCAAGCGAGCGCCAATATTTACAAACCAACTATGTGAATGGAGAAATAGGAATTCGCATTCTTGGTGAGCATATACACATTCTTTAATTTTACTCGTTAGCTATAATATGCATCAATTATTTTGATAACTTAATTTTTTTCTTATAGGCGACTCTGGATATCCGCTTGAGCCATGGCTTTTAACTCCATACAGAAATGCTGCTGAAAACTCTGCTGAAAGTTACTACAACTACAAATTTTCAAAAGCCAGATCCCTTATCGAACGAGTATTTGGAGTATTAAAAGCGCGGTTTAGATGCCTTTTAGCTGCTAGAGAACTACATTATGCCCCAGAAAAAATAGTGCAAATTTTGAACGTATGTTGTGCTCTTCATAATATTTGCACTATTTTTAATGTGGAATCACCTGCCAATATAGCAATAGAAGTTGAAAAAGTCGATGCTAGTTATACTGAAACCATAGGAAATACAAATGAAACCAATATTGCTAAACGTTTAAGGGATCAAATAAAAAACAGTATGATTACTTTATAAACATATAGCACTATTTAATGAAGTAAACTTTTTAATTTTTCACATTTCCATTAATTATTAATTAATATATATATCATTGATATATCTTGCACATGTGTATACATATCTATATATGTAAGTATTATATATGTAATAAAAAGTAAAAAAAAGTTTTTAAATCAAAACAATTCATTTAAACTATTAATATAATAAATAAATAATTATCAGTAAGTATTAAAAAATAAGTAACAGACTTCAATGTCAATAACTAAAATACCATATTTTTATTGGTCGGACCGTTTAATGTCTAGCATTTGCTTTTTTAGTTCTAATGTTGCAAATTTTAGTTTTGTTTTGTCCAAATCAATCCTTTTTTTGTGTTCGAATTTTTCAACAGCCAATTTATATTTCCTTTTACTCATTTTTTGTTTTTTTCTCATACATTTTGAAATCACCTTTAGGTTTTCATTAATTTCAGACAACACTTTTAATGAACCTTTGTGATATGAGATTTGGTTATCCACCTGCTTATTTAAAAGGCTATCTTTCTTTTGCGGAGCGACTCTTCGACGTGAACAATGTGGCATTTCATCCACTGGCGTTGGTTCATTCTGTCGGAATTCGTCGGTTGTGATGTCTGACTCACTTGGTTGCGTTAACTGTGCTGCACCAAATTCTAAAGTGCCACTTATTCCACTGACGGATATTTCCATTGCCAGAAGCTCACTAACCTGCTCCTCCAACGGTGTTAAGGAGCAATGACTTGAAGGACCACCACCAGTTCCAGAGATGCTTAGTTTGTTCCGCCGCATTTTTGCTTTTAAATGGGTTTTATAATCCGACCAAACCTTGAAATAATTAATTAGTATGTGCTTCAACAATCATTTATAATTAATCTTTTTTACCTTTTTCCATTTTAAGACATCGCGTGATGGTGGCCCTGCAGCATTAAGGTCACATACCAACTCTTTCCATAAATTATTTGCAGCATTTTTCGCGTCCACAGTTTTCAGCTGTCCTTTGGAAAGTTCCGAATGTGTTTTCATGTAATTTATTAAAATTTCGAATTGTGTTGGGTTTGTTTGTTTATTTTTAGAATTTTCCCTGTTAAAAAATTATTTTTTTAAATTAAAACTACAAATTTGCTTTATATACTTACATTTTTTGTCCGTTGCGTTTGCTATTTTGATATCGAATCAAAAACTCGTTAAACGCACAGATTTGACAGTCGTTTACGCAATACAGAGTGCTGCCATTGCGAAGGGGTAAAAATAAATGCGCAAAACGCAATTTCGAATTCGCTTGTCGCCTTACAGAGTTGCTTTTTTTCATTAACGAGCATTTTCACTTGCGCAACGCCTTACAGAGTAACCCCCCAGGAGTAGTACTTACTCCTGGTAGTGTACATACTCTCTGGGTAGTACCTTACTCCTGATTGTTTTTATAGTTGTTGTTGTTTTTGTTGTTTTTTTCCTTTTGTTATTCTTTTTTCTTTTGTTGTTGTTTTTGTAGTGTACGTATTTTGTGGTAGTTCTTACTCATGGTAGTGTACATACTTTGTGGTAGTAAAGTAGTTTCCGAAATAACGAACACATTAATTGCCAGGCCTGTTCGTTACATCGAGTTTTTCGTTAATTCGGGTACTCACTTATAGGATAGCATTAACACCGGGACATTTTATCATTAGTAGTGCACTAAGAGCACTCCCAGAGCGAAGATTTTAAGTTGAAATATGAAACTTACACAAATGGAATCAAATCACAAGCATTAAACAGTCGGAACAACCAAACATCAAAAACAACTCAATGGTCATCATCCATGAAGATAACTGTATACCACGGAAGGACTCTAAAATACGTGTGGTGGACATTCGAACAACGAAGAGAATCATTTGACGACCAATTCAAAAGCTAGCACTTCTACCTTTTTGAAAGCCTTTCGTCCTAACATGAATGCAATGAACGGCAAAATACTGTACTGCATAAATAAACACCGCGCGACTAAAGTTTCTAGACTCAACTTAGGTTGATTCTACAGAGTTTTAAATAAAACCAAATAAATGAAATTCTCCTGGTTATAATTTTTATTCTGATCCAATCTTAAGACTGACTATGAATGAATAGATCATCAAAGTAAGTCGGTAACTTCAAATATGCTAAGTGGATTGTGGGAAGTGAGTGCCTGGGAAAAGTGTGGATATGGAAGTTAGGATATGTGTAATGTGTATAGGAATGTGGGAAGTTTTGGAATGTGGGATTGAAGTGTGTTTATTATTATTAAGTGTGCTTATTATAATAGTATGTTTACAATATGAGTATGATCTGTTTAAATTTGGGTACGGAACATAACTCCTCCCCTCTTAGATTCGAGATTCTCCCGGATCTCGTAATAGCTTAATGTTTAATTTAAATTGAATGAGTATCTAAAATGTTCTTATATATTTACATATAATATTTTTTTTTTTTTATATAAGTAATGACAGTAGCTGTAATAAGTCACTTATGGTGTGTAATTTAATAACAGAAAATGTTCATATATATGTGATATATTATTAGGGTGCGGAACATTACTCCTCCCCTCTTTTTTTTTTAAGATATAAATGTAAGTAACAGTGGGTGTAATAAGTTTAATGTTATTGCAATATTATAGTATAAGCAAATAAATTTAATGTAATTCAATGTCAGGTTCAGCGTTTTATTTTTTTTTTTTTTACATTTTCAATAGCTGTTGTTGTTTTTATATAATTGTACATTTCCAATAGTTGTAATCAATTTAACGCTTATACGCTTATGGTATAAATAACATTGTAGTATAGATAAATATGTCAGGTGAGTTCAGTCCTGTTGGTGTCAGTTATTATCAGTAAAATAATTAGTAGAAGGGTCTGCAAATTTAAGTGGTCTTTTAATGTTCGTCTCGTGAATGTTATCTAATTTGAATTTCCTAAACTTAGGTTGTTCTTTGTGTCGTACATTGCTATAATTTTTTACAAAACCTATTTTCCTGTTTTCAATATAGTCTTCTCTCTTTGTATTAAGTTTATTATTTCTTATTTCCTTCTGTAATTGAATTCGCTGTTTTATTAAGTCTTTATTCGCATTATTATAATGGACGTTATGAGGAGTATCTTTGATAGTGGAGTGAAAAGTGTGGTTATATAATTGAATTACCTTAGACATTTGTTCCTTGATAGGAAGTTTTTCTTCTAAATTTTGTGATCTGATTTTTTCTGTAATTGTATTATTGAGACGTTCTACATCTGAGTTACCTGTATGACTGTTAGGCTTAGTGAAATGTGTTTGAATTTCTTGTTCTTTGCAGAATTGCTTAACATTCGTATTATTGAATTCATTATCAAAAACAAATTTATTTATTTTTCCAGAAAGAGATAAGTATAAACGCAATTTTTCTACTAAGGTTACACTGTTTCTGTCTTCTAAGTAGAAGCTTACGGCGTGTTTAGAAAATTTATCTAAAAACATTATAAAAGCTTGTTTAGAATTAATATATGTGTCTACATGAACAATTTCATGATTACGGTCATATTTGGCCGCACTACATCTTTCACAATTATTAATTACTTTATGTATTATATAAAGTAAATTTGGAAAATATATTACGTGTTTCAGACTTTGATAGTTTTCTACGATGCCAGCATGACCAGATTCTTTGGTATGGTAGAGTGCAATTTGTTTAATTGCATGTTCCTCATTTTCCATGTCTTTTGCAAAATAAGAGCATTTCACAAATTTAGTACTGCAATTATTTCCATATAATTCAATTAACTTAAGTTGGACCTTATTATACAAAAAATCGCTTAATTCTGAATAAATGGCAGTTTTTCTGTTTGTAGTATGTCTTCGAACTATATCAGCAATATTAAGAGGTATATCATTTTTTTCAATATAAATACGTTTGTTGCCTAAGATATGTTCAAATTCCTGTGTTTTTTGTTCAACTAGAATTATTTGTGATTTAAATCTGTTAACAATAGTTTCCAAAATTGGAATATGATCATTAGCGTTCTCTTCTTGAGAGTGAACAGTGGCCATTGTGGAAAATAAATCATTTTGTTCGTTTATAGCATTTATTTCATTTTTGCAAGCATCTATTCTGCTGAGAAAATCTGCAATTTTGTTATCTTTTCCATTGATATAATCTATTTTGGCGTCATATTCACCTAATTGTATTAACCAACGTTGCAATCGAGGATTTATATCTTTGCCATTATATTTAGCTTGGAGCCACTTAAGAGGTTGATGATCACTTTGAAGATCGAATTCCCTACCAAACAAATACGGTCTAAAATATTGTGTCGCCCAAACAATAGCTAAAAATTCCTTTTCAATAGCTGAATAGTTTTTTTCATGGTCATTGAGCGTTCTGGAAGCATAACAAATAGGGTGCCCATCTTGGGATAGTACAGCACCTAATGCAAAATTACTTGCGTCCGTTGTCAGCTTGAATCGTTTGTTAAAATTTGGATAATGTAGAACTGGATACTTTGTTATTAATTCTTTTAATTTTTCAAAAGATGTGATGTAATTTGGGTCATTTAGATTGATCTTGTTATCTTTTTTTAGATAATAAACCATCGGATAAGCAACTTTAGCGTAATCTCGAATAAATTTCCGATAGTAGCCTGTTGCTCCTAAAAATGATTTGATTTGTTTTTCAGTGGTTGGCAATTTCAGTTTTTGTATTACTTCTACTTTTTTATCGTTAGGAGTAATTCCTTGAGAAGTAAGAGTATGACCCAAAAATTGTGTTTGTTTACTTAAAAAATTACATTTATTAACTTGGATCTTCAAGCCTGCCTTTAATAAAGTGTTAAATATGATTTTTATACTGTTTAAGTGCTCTTCTAAAGATGTGCTAAAGATAAGTATATCATCCAGGTATACCACACATATTTTATTAATATGTTCTTTCAAAACTGAGTTCATCAGCCTTTGGAAAGTGGCTGGAGCGTTTTTAAGCCCAAACGGCATTCTGACAAATTCAAAATGACCATGAGGGGTACTAAATGCTGTTTTCTTTCGATCTTCTGTTTTGACCTTAATTTGGTGGAAACCCTTTGCGAGATCTATTGTAGTAAAGTATTGTGCTCTTCCCAGTTTATCAAGAATAGAATCAATATTAGGTATGGGGAATTTATCACTTACAGTATTTGCATTGAGTTTTCGATAATCAATTACAATTCTCCATTTTTTTTGGGAGGAATCGTCGACTTTTTTGGGTACGATCCATAGAGGACTATTATAGGGAGACGAAGATTCTGTAATTATTCCTTGCTGAAGCATATCTTTTATTTGACGTGATATTTCTTCCTCATGAATTATGGGGTATCTATAAATTTTTGAGTATATTGGATTGTTTGTTGTTGTAACTATTTGGTGTTGAACATTGTGAGCAAATGTAAGATTATCACCTTCTTTGTAGAATAATGATTCATATTTTATTATTAATTTTCTTATTGCTGCCCTTTCTTCGCTATTTAGATGTGAGAAGTCTAAATTTTCAATAGCTGTTCTATTTATATGTGACAAACGACATATATTTACATCAAAAGGATATTTTTCAAAAAACAATTTTCTTTTGCCTACTTCTATATAGTCATCATCATTGTTAATGGTTGCTTTGAAGGCTTTCAAAATGTTTCTACCAATGATCGCGTTGTAATTTTTGTTTTTCAAGTTGACCACTTTCCAAGATATAGTTCCGAATGAAGGAAACTCTTTCGGAAAAGGTGTAATTATTTTATCTGTAATTTTATCTCTTCCATTTATTGTAGAAAAGTAAATTGGGGTTTTGAGACTTTCTAATTCAAAATTATTAAGAGTATTCGGGCCTATTACACTAATGGTGGCTCCCGAGTCTATAAGACACCTAATTTTTTGGTTGTCTATGGTTAATGTAATTATTGGTAATCTTGATTCCGAGGCTCTTCGTGAAAATTTATGCTTTCATTTGTTCCGTCAGTTTTATATTGATCTTCAATATTTTGGATCTCCATTGGTTCAGTCGGGTCAATAGTCATATAGGACATTTTTGTTTGAGTTGAATTATGTGAATTATACTGTTTTGTGTTGTTCGACTTATTATCATTAAATTTGTGATAATTATTATCCGTCCTGTAATTATTTCTGTTTAATTTGTAATTGTTGCTATTCGAACAGTCGTACTTTTGGTTACTATTGTTGTTGTAATTGTTATTTTGTGTCTTATTATTCGAATTGTATTGGGGTTTACTTGTGGTCTTACGGTGGCCAAAAGCAATCGTATTATTTTCATCTAAAAGCTTGTATTTTGTATATTTTTCTTTAATTTGGTCAAGAGTATTCGTTTCAGTCATAAGAGCTCTAGTTGATGGATGTATTTTGTCTAAGAGAAGGTCAATAAAGTCTCGTTCTATATTATGCGGTTCATACATATCTTTTTTGTCATCGTCAAAAAATTGTAGTTCTAGCAGATCGTATTTTGCTGTAATAAATATACTTAAAAGTTCTCGTAAATTACTCACTTTGATATATCTACACTTATTATATATTTCGCCATACGTTGTCCTTGGATGAAGATGTTCTTTCAATTTCTTTTTTATTTCTTCCCAAGTAGCATTTTACTTTATTTCACGGAGACATTTAGCTGCATCACCGCATATTTTTTCCTGGATTATTATTTGTAGTCCAAACTCCTGTACAGCTGGATCATCAGAACACAAGCCTAATGTTCTTTCCACCGACTTTGTAAACTGCATTAGATGGCTTGTTCCCTCCAACTGTTTCAAGTGGCGGAACTGTTGTAATTTGTCTCTATTATTTAGAGATAAGTGTTTGTTGTTGTACTAACTCCTGCATTGCTGCTGTTGTAGCACCTTGGTTTTGTATATGGTGTGCTTGAGTTTTAATTGTATTATCAAGCTCTTGGAGTTTTAATTGTTGTTGCTCAATAATAGCTTCTTGTCGACTGATCATGAGTTGAAGCTCTTCAATTTGTTCACTATTCATTTTTCTATTTACATCAAATTTGTGTGTCATTTATTGATATATGTATGTATTTTATAAATTGGATTCAAAATTATAGTTTTTTTTTTTTAGCTAATTACCGATTTTTTCGTATTCATTAAGTTTTTCTTTCACAAATAATGTTTTACTAAAATCTTTTTGTAGTCACTGATTTTTATTTATCAATTACGCTGTTTTTGCACATTTATGACACATTAATCTGTTAGTTTTTTATTTGTAATAAATTTTTATTACACCACTTTTGTGTTAAAACTTTTTTTATAATGGAACTTTTTCGGGTCGTTTGCCGACTGCGCCACTAAAGTTTCTAGACTCAACTTAGGTTGATTCTACAGAGTTTTAAATAAAACCGAATAAATGAAATTCTCCTGGTTATAATTTTTATTCTGATCCAATCTTAAGACTGACTATGAATGAATAGATCATCAAAGTAAGTCGGTAACTTCAAATATGCTAAGTGGATTGTGGGAAGTGAGTGCCTGGGATTTGTGGAAAGTGAGTGCCTGGGAAAAGTGTGGATATGGAAGTTAGGATATGTGTAATGTGTATAGGAATGTGGGAAGTTTTGGAATGTGGGATTGAAGTGTGTTTATTATTATTAAGTGTGCTTATTATAATAGTGTGTTTACAATATGAGTATGATCTGTTTAAATTTGGGTACGGAACATAACTCGCGTACAACTATTTTATTTTATTTTATGTATTCTACATATTCTTTCGGTTTCGTAGTACTTACTCCTGGTAGAGTACATACTTTGTGGTAGTAAAGTAGTTTTCCGAAATAACGAACACATTAATTGCTAGGCCTGTTCGTTACATCGAATTTTTCGTTAATTCGGGTACTCACTTATAGGATAGCATTAACACCGGGACATTTTATCATTAGTAGTGCACTAAGAGCACTCCCAGAGCGAAGATTTTTAGTTGAAATATGAAACTTACACAAATGGAATCAAATCACAAGCATTAAACAGTCGGAACAACCAAACATCAAAAACAACTCAATGGTCATCATCCATGAAGATAACTGTATACCACGGAAGGACTCTAAAATACGTGTGGTGGACATTCGAACAACGAAGGGAATCATTTGACGACCAATTCAAAAGCTAGCACTTCTAACTTTTTGAAAGCCTTTCGACCAAAAATCAAACACAATTCAACATACTCGCCTCCATCAATCAACGAATACGTTCAACAGCTATGCAATGCACACTAAATTCTCTTTACACTTTGTTTTTATACTCTCGCAACCTGTTGCACAGAGTATCATAGTTTTGTTCACATAACGGTTGTTTGTGTCACCAAGAAATATAAGAGTTAGATATGGGGTTATATATACATAAATGATCAGGATGACGAGTAGATTTCAAATCCGGATGTCTGTCCGTCCGTCTGTCCGTCTGTCCGTCTGTCCGTGCAAGCGATAACTTGAGTAAAAATTAAGACATCTTAATGAAACTTGGAACACATGTTCCTTGGCACCCTGAGGAGGTTGCTTTCGAAAATGGGCAAAATCGGTAAACTGCCACGCCCACAAAATGGAGGAAACCGAAAACCTATACAGTGTCATAACTAAGCCATAAATAAAGTTATGAAAATGAAATTTGGAACATAGGATCCCATTAGGGAGGAGCACATTTGGATGTAATTTTTTTGGAAAAGTGGGCGTGACCCCGCCCAAAATAGGTTTTTTGGATATAACTCGCAAACCAATAAAGCTATATAAGCCAAACTTTCTGCAGTCGTTTCTTTTAGCCATTTCCTTATACAGTCCAAAAATGAAAGAAATCGGATAATAACCACGCCCACCTCCCATACAAAGGTTAGGTTGAAAATTACTAAAAGTGGGTTAACTCCCTAACGAAAAACGTCAGAAACACCAAATTTTACATAAGAAAAGGCAGAAGAAATCTGCACTGAGATTTTTTTACAAAATGGAAAATGGGTGTGGCGTCGCCCACTTATGGGTCAAAAACCATATCTCAAGAACTATTCGACCGATTTCAATGAAATTCGGTACATAACACTTTCTTGACACCCTGATGACACAGGCGGAATATGGGCGAAATCGGTTCACAACTACGTCTACTTCCCATATAACCCAATTTTGAATTCCATCTGATTCGTTCACTTTATAATGTATTCATAAGGAACCAATGAAGCTAGCGGAATAAAACTTTACACAAATACTGTATTTGAGCTGTGACATCACTTGTGGAAAAATTGTCAAAATCGAACCATGACTTTTCAAGGCCCCTGATATCAAACATGAAGAACTCAGTGCCTAAGGTTAATTTTTCACCGAAAATATAGGTAAATCCCTCAGATATTTTAATGTAATTCATTCCCTCTGAATTTTTTTCTTATAACAGTTTCTCTCTGTACCTGAAATGGTAAAAATTGGGTCATAACTTCCCCCAGATCCCATATACCTAATTATAAGTAATATTAAATTAAGTGAGCGTATAGTCTTCGATACGTTGTATCTTGGTGGTGAAAACGAGTGAAATCGGTTTAGGAATTACCTCAGTCCCCATATACTATTTATGATGATTTTCGTTATTCTATTGAACTTTATGCCGAATATATGGGTCGAATTGTGTTGTCTTTATAAAATTACATCAATAAATTGCGAGAGTATAAAATGTTCGGTTACACCCGAACTTAGCCCTTCCTTACTTGTTGTTTTTGATTTATTTTAAACAAATCATATTTAAAAACAAATCAAACACAATTCAACATACTCGCCTCCTTCAATCAACGAATACGTTCAACAGCTATGCAATGCATACCAGATTGCATTATCTTTACTCAACAACAAAACATGCACACAAAGCGCACAATTACACTACAGTTCATGTCCTAACATGAATGCAATGATCGGCAAAATACTATTTTGCATAAATAAACACCGCGCGTACAACTATTTTATTTTATGTATTCTTCATATTCTTTCGGTTTCGATTTCGGTTTCGTAGTACTTACTCCGGGTAGTGTACATAATCTCTAGGTAGTACTTACTCCTGGTAATGTACATACTCTCTGGGTAGTACCTTACTCCTGATCTCTAGGGCACATAATCTCTAGTTAGTACTTACTCCTGGTAGTGTACATACTCTCTGGGTAGTACCTTACTCCTGACTGTTTTTATAGTTGTTGTTGTTTTTTTCCTTTTGTTATTCTTTTTTTCTTTTGTTGTTGTTTTTGTAGTGTACGTATTTTGTGGTAGTTCTTACCCATAGTGTACATACTTACTAGGTAGTACTTACATCTAGTAGTGTACATACTTTCTTGTAGTACTTACTCCTGGTAGTGTACATACTTTGTGGTAGTAAAGTAGTTTTCCGAAATAACGAACACATTAATTGCCAGGCCTGTTCGTTACATAGAATTTTTCGTTAATTCGGGTACTCACTTATAGGATAGCATTAACTCCGGGACATTTTATCATTAGTAGTGCACTAAGAGCACTCCCAGCGCGAAGATTTTCAGTTGGAATAAGCAGGTTACACAAATGGAATCAAATCACAAGCATTAAATAGTCGGAACAACCAAACATTAAAAATAACTCAATGGTCATCATCAATGAATATAATATACCATCACAAAAATGGCAAATTGAAAAAGTTTTAAACTGTATACCACGGAAGGACTCTAAAATTTTTTTGAAAGCCTTTCGACCAAAAATCACACACAATTCAACATACTCGTCTCCTTCAATCAACGAAAACGTTCAACAGCTATGCATTGCACACCAAATTGCATCATCTTTACTCAACAACAAAACATGCACCCAAAGCGCACAATTACACTGCCGCTCATGTCCTAACTTGAATGCAATGAACGGCAAAATACTATATCAAGAATGATAGAAGACAAGATTACGACAGACTGAAGCGTTCACGACCCACGAATGGGAATAGGCAACAGAAGAAATGTGAAACATAGTGAACCAAATTGAATAATGTGCAGATAAAATATCACAATGAACGTAATTCTTAAAATCTTCATTTATAAAATGATCCAATTCAATAATGCATATTTATAATTAAAATTATATGTTTTGTTACGAAAAGTTCGCCATTTTGCCAACTTTTTTGTTGGTTGGAAAAGTGAAAAAAATTCTTTATATACGACTTTTTTGTACTATTGTTGTTTAATTCTGCCATTGTGGACTTCTTTTTCAAGTTAATACATTTTTCACTTAGAATTTTAAATAATAATTAATTGACTTCAGCTCTTTGTTTTGGTTTTATTGCTTTGTACCACCGTGCAATTTGTAAATTTGTCTTTTGTTTTTTGTGTTCTGGGTCGTGAAAGTTGTCACTCAACAGGAACTCAAAACCCAAAACAGCTACCTGTAAACGAATGTCGTAATCTTGTCTTCTATCATTCTTGTACTATATTGCATAAATAAACACCGCGCGTACAACTATTTTATTTTATTTTATGTATTCTTCATATTCTTTCGGTTGCGATTTCGGTTTCGCATTACTTACTCCTGGTAGTGTACATAATCTCTAGGTAGTACTTACTCCTGGTAATGTACATACTCTCTGGGTAGTACCTTATTCCGAAATGTTTTCATAGTTGTTGTTGTCTTTTCCTTTTGTTATTCTTTTTTTCTTTTGTTGTTGTTGTTTTTGTAGTGTACGTATTTTGTGGTAGTTCCTACTCATGGTAGTGAACATACTTCCTAGGTAGTACTTACACCTAGTAGTGTGCATACTTTCTGGTAGTACTTACTCCTGGTAGTGCACATACTTTCTAGGTAGTACTTACTCCTGGTAGTGTACATACTTTGTTGTAGTATAGTAGTTTTCCGAAATAAAGAACACATTAATTGCCAGGCCTGTTCGTTACATCGAATTATTCTGGAAGGACTCTAAAATACGTGTGGTGGACATTCGAACAAAGAAGGCAATCATTCAACGACCAATTCATAAGCTAGCACTTCTACCTTTTAGAAAGCCTTTCGACCAAAAATCAAACACAATTCAACATACTCGCCTCCTTCAATCAACGAATACGTTCAACAGCTATTTTTTTTTTTTTTTTTGTTTTATATTAGGGGGAAGCATCGAAAGCCGGAGTGCGGAACTTTAATCCGCTAAACCTAACCTACTCCCAACTCAAGACTCTCCCACGGAACCACCGGATTAAGTATGACTTCGTGGGAGTGACAAGACAATTTTAGGTCTCCTCTATGGCACGGACAGACAGACGCCTAACCTGTTGTACATGTCTCAGTTCTATCATAATTGAAGCTGCCGCTTCGCTAACATCTTTCCACTTATTTGGGGACTGGCACATAAGTGCCAGATCATATTTTAAAACAAATCAAACACAATTCAACATACTCGCCTCCTTCAATCAACAAATACGTTCACCAGCTATGCCATCTACACCAAATTGCATTATCTTTACTCAACAACAAAGCATACACACAAAGCGCACAATTACACTGCAGCTCATGTCCTAACATGAATGCAATGATCGGCAAAATACTATTTTGCATAAATAAACACCGCGCGTACAACTACCAGGAGTAGTACTTACTCCTGGTAGTGTACATACTCTCTGGGTAGTACCTTACTCCTGATTGTTTTTATAGTTGTTGTTGTTTTTGTTGTTTTTTTCCTTTTGTTATTCTTTTTTCTTTTGTTGTTGTTTTTGTAGTGTACGTATTTTGTGGTAGTTCTTACTCATGGTAGTGTACATACTTTGTGGTAGTAAAGTAGTTATCCGAAATAACTAACACATTAATTGCCAAACCTGTTCGTTACATCGAGTTTTTCGTTAATTCGGGTACTCACTTATAGGATAGCATTAACACCGGGACATTTTATCATTAGTAGTGCACTAAGAGCACTCCCAGAGCGAAGATTTTCAGTTGAAATATGAAACTTACACAAATGGAATCAAATCACAAGCATTAAACAGTCGGAACAACCAAACATCAAAAACAACTCAATGGTCATCATCCATGAAGATAACTGTATACCACGGAAGGACTCTAAAATACGTGTGGTGGACATTCGAACAACGAAGAGAATCATTCGACGACCAATTCATAAGCTAGCACTTCTACCTTTTTGAAAGCCTTTCGACCAAAAACCACACACTATTCAACATACTCGCCTCCTTCAAGCAACGAATACGTTCAACAGCTATGCAATGCACACTAAATTATCTTTACACTTTGTTTTTGTTTTTGCTTTTGTTTTATTTTAAACAAATCATATTTAAAAACAAATCAAACACAATTCAACATTCTCGCCTCCTTCAATCAACGAATACGTTCAACACCTATGCAATGCACACCAAATTGCATTATCTTTACTCAACAACAAAACATGCACACAAGGCGCACAATTACACTACAGCTCATGTCCTAACATGAATGCAATGAACGGCAAAATACTGTACTGCATAAATAAACACCGCGCGTACAACTATTTTATTTTATTTTATGTATTCTTTCGGTTTCGATTTCGGTTTCGTAGTACTTACTCCTGGTAGTGTATATAATCTCTAGGTAATACTTACTCCTGGTAGTGTACATACTCTCTGGGTAGTACCTTACTCCTGACTGTTTTTATAGTTGTTGTTGTTTTTTTCCTTTTGTTATTCTTTTTTTTCTTTTGTTGTTGTTTTTGTAGTGTACGTATTTTGTGGTAGTTCTTACCCATAGTGTACATACTTACTAGGTAGTACTTACATCTAGTAGTGTACATACTTCCTGGTAGTACTTACTCCTGGTAGTGTACATACTTTGTGGTAGTAAAGTAGTTTTCCGAAATAACGAACACATTAATTGCCAGGCCTGTTCGTTACATAGAATTTTTCGTTAATTCGGGTACTCACTTATAGGATAGCATTAACTCCGGGACATTTTATCATTAGTAGTGCACTAAGAGCACTCCCAGCGCGAAGATTTTCAGTTGGAATAAGCAGGTTACACAAATGGAATCAAATCACAAGCATTAAATAGTCGGAACAACCAAACATTAAAAATAACTCAATGGTCATCATCAATGAATATAATATACCATCACAAAATTGGCAAATTGAAAAAGTTTTAAACTGTATACCACGGAAGGACTCTAAAATACGTGTGGTGGACATGCGAACAACGAAGGGAATCATTCGACGACCAATTCATAAGCTAGCACTTCTACCTTTTTGAAAGCCTTTCGACCAAAAATCACACACAATTCAACATACTCGTCTCCTTCAATCAACGAAAACGTTCAACAGCTATGCATTGCACACCAAATTGCATCATCTTTACTCAACAACAAAACATGCACCCAAAGCGCACAATTACACTGCCGCTCATGTCCTAACTTGAATGCAATGAACGGCAAAATACTATATCAAGAATGATAGAAGACAAGATTACGACAGACTGAAGCGTTCACGACCCACGAATGGGAATAGGCAACAGAAGAAATGTGAAACATAGTGAACCAACTTGAATAATGTGCAGATAAAATATCACAATGAACGTAATTCTTAAAATCTTCATTTATAAAATGATCCAATTCAATAATGCATATTTATAATTAAAATTATATGTTTTGTTACGAAAAGTTCGCCATTTTGCCAACTTTTTTGTTGGTTGGAAAAGTGAAAAAAATTCTTTATATACGACTTTTTGTACTATTGTTGTTTAATTCTGCCATTGTGGACTTCTTTTTCAAGTTAATACATTTTTCACTTAGAATTTTAAATAATAATTAAGCACTAGCTTTGACTTCAGCTCTTTGTTTTGGTTTTATTGCTTTGTACCACCGTGCAATTTGTAAATTTGTCTTTTGTTTTTTGTGTTCTGGGTCGTGAAAGTTGTCACTCAACAGGAACTCAAAACCCAAAACAGCTACCTGTAAACGAATGTCGTAATCTTGTCTTCTATCATTCTTGTACTATATAGCATAAATAAACACCGCGCGTACAACTATTTTATTTTATTTTATGTATTCTTCATATTCTTTCGGTTGCGATTTCGGTTTCGCAGTACTTACTCCTGGTAGTGTACATAATCTCTAGGTAGTACTTACTCCTGGTAATGTACATACTCTCTGGGTAGTACCTTATTCCGAAATGTTTTCATAGTTGTTGTTGTCTTTTCCTTTTGTTATTCTTTTTTTCTTTTGTTGTTGTTGTTTTTGTAGTGTACGTATTTTGTGGTAGTTCCTACTCATGGTAGTGAACATACTTTCTAGGTAGTACTTATACCTAGTAGTGTGCATACTTTCTGGTAGTACTTACTCCTGGTAGTGCACATACTTTCTAGGTAGTACTTACTCCTGGTAGTGTACATACTTTGTTGTAGTATAGTAGTTTTCCGAAATAAAGAACACATTAATTGCCAGGCCTGTTCGTTACATCGAATTATTCTGGAAGGACTCTAAAATACGTGTGGTGGACATTCGAACAAAGAAGGCAATCATTCGACGACCAATTCATAAGCTAGCACTTCTACCTTTTAGAAAGCCTTTCGACCAAAAATCAAACACAATTCAACATACTCGCCTCCTTCAATCAACGAATACGTTCAACAGCTATTTTTTTTTTTTGTTTTATATTAGGGGGAAGCATCGAAAGCCGGAGTGCGGAACTTTAATCCGCTAAACCTAACCTACTCCCAACTCAAGACTCTCCCACGGAACCACCGGATTAAGTATGACTTCGTGGGAGTGACAAGACAATTTTAGGTCTCCTCTATGGCACGGACAGACAGACGCCTAACCTGTTGTACATGTCTCAGTTCTATCATAATTGAAGCTGCCGCTTCGCTAACATCTTTCCACTTATTTGGGGACTGGCACATAAGTGCCAGATCATATTTTAAAACAAATCAAACACAATTCAACATACTCGCCTCCTTCAATCAACAAATACGTTCACCAGCTATGCCATGTACACCAAATTGCATTATCTTTACTCAACAACAAAGCATACACACAAAGCGCACAATTACACTGCAGCTCATGTCCTAACATGAATGCAATGATCGGCAAAATACTATTTTGCATAAATAAACACCGCGCGTACAACTACCAGGAGTAGTACTTACTCCTGGTAGTGTACATACTCTCTGGGTAGTACCTTACTCCTGATTGTTTTTATAGTTGTTGTTGTTTTTGTTGTTTTTTTCCTCTTGTTATTCTTTTTTCTTTTGTTGTTGTTTTTGTAGTGTACGTATTTTGTGGTAGTTCTTACTCATGGTAGTGTACATACTTTGTGGTAGTAAAGTAGTTATCCGAAATAACTAACACATTAATTGCCAGGCCTATTCGTTACATCGAGTTTTTCGTTAATTCGGGTACTCACTTATAGGATAGCATTAACACCGGGACATTTTAACATTAGTAGTGCACTAAGAGCACTCCCAGAGCGAAGATTTTCAGTTGAAATATGAAACTTACACAAATGGAATCAAATCACAAGCATTAAACAGTCGGAACAACCAAACATCAAAAACAACTCAATGGTCATCATCCATGAAGATAACTGTATACCACGGAAGGACTCTAAAATACGTGTGGTGGACATTCGAACAACGAAGAGAATCATTCGACGACCAATTCATAAGCTAGCACTTCTACCTTTTTGAAAGCCTTTCGACCATAAACCACACACTATTCAACATACTCGCCTCCTTCAAGCAACGAATACGTTCAACAGCTATGCAATGCACACTAAATTATCTTTACACTTTGTTTTTGTTTTTGCTTTTGTTTTATTTTAAACAAATCATATTTGAAAACAAATCAAACACAATTCAACATTCTCGCCTCCTTCAATCAACGAATACGTTCAACACCTATGCAATGCACACCAAATTGCATTATCTTTACTCAACAACAAAACATGCACACAAGGCGCACAATTACACTACAGCTCATGTCCTAACATGAATGCAATGAACGGCAAAATACTGTACTGCATAAATAAACACCGCGCGTACAACTATTTTATTTTATTTTATGTATTCTTTCGGTTTCGATTTCGGTTTCGTAGTACTTACTCCTGGTAGTGTATATAATCTCTAGGTAATACTTACTCCTGGTAGTGTACATACTCTCTGGGTAGTACCTTACTCCTGACTGTTTTTATAGTTGTTGTTGTTTTTTTCCTTTTGTTATTCTTTTTTTCTTTTGTTGTTGTTTTTGTAGTGTACGTATTTTGTGGTAGTTCTTACCCATAGTGTACATACTTACTAGGTAGTACTTACATCTAGTAGTGTACATACTTTCTGGTAGTACTTACTCCTGGTAGTGTACATACTTTGTGGTAGTAAAGTAGTTTTCCGAAATAACGAACACATTAATTGCCAGGCCTGTTCGTTACATAGAATTTTTCGTTAATTCGGGTACTCACTTATAGGATAGCATTAACTCCGGGACATTTTATCATTAGTAGTGCACTAAGAGCACTCCCAGCGCGAAGATTTTCAGTTGGAATAAGCAGGTTACACAAATGGAATCAAATCACAAGCATTAAATAGTCGGAACAACCAAACATTAAAAATAACTCAATGGTCATCATCAATGAATATAATATACCATCACAAAATTGGCAAATTGAAAAAGTTTTAAACTGTATACCACGGAAGGACTCTAAAATACGTGTGGTGGACATGCGAACAACGAAGGGAATCATTCGACGACCAATTCATAAGCTAGCACTTCTACCTTTTTGAAAGCCTTTCGACCAAAAATCACACACAATTCAACATACTCGTCTCCTTCAATCAACGTAAACGTTCAACAGCTATGCATTGCACACCAAATTGCATCATCTTTACTCAACAACAAAACATGCACCCAAAGCGCACAATTACACTGCCGCTCATGTCCTAACTTGAATGCAATGAACGGCAAAATACTATATCAAGAATGATAGAAGACAAAATTACGACAGACTGAAGCGTTCACGACCCACGAATGGGAATAGGCAACAGAAGAAATGTGAAACATAGTGAACCAAATTGAATAATGTGCAGATAAAATATCACAATGAACGTAATTCTTAAAATCTTCATTTATAAAATGATCCAATTCAATAATGCATATTTATAATTAAAATTATATGTTTTGTTACGAAAAGTTCGCCATTTTGCCAACTTTTTTGTTGGTTGGAAAAGTGAAAAAAATTCTTTATATACGACTTTTTGTACTATTGTTGTTTAATTCTGCCATTGTGGACTTCTTTTTCAAGTTAATACATTTTTCACTTAGAATTTTAAATAATAATTAAGCACTAGCTTTGACTTCAGCTCTTTGCTTTGGTTTTATTGCTTTGTACCACCGTGCAATTTGTAAATTTGTCTTTTGTTTTTTGTGTTCTGGGTCGTGAAAGTTGTCACTCAACAGGAACTCAAAACCCAAAACAGCTACCTGTAAACGAATGTCGTAATCTTGTCTTCTATCATTCTTGTACTATATAGCATAAATAAACACCGCGCGTACAACTATTTTATTTTATTTTATGTATTCTTCATATTCTTTCGGTTGCGATTTCGGTTTCGCAGTACTTACTCCTGGTAGTGTACATAATCTCTAGGTAGTACTTACTCCTGGTAATGTACATACTCTCTGGGTAGTACCTTATTCCGAAATGTTTTCATAGTTGTTGTTGTCTTTTCCTTTTGTTATTCTTTTTTTCTTTTGTTGTTGTTGTTTTTGTAGTGTACGTATTTTGTGGTAGTTCCTACTCATGGTAGTGAACATACTTTCTAGGTAGTACTTATACCTAGTAGTGTGCATACTTTCTGGTAGTACTTACTCCTGGTAGTGCACATACTTTCTAGGTAGTACTTACTCCTGGTAGTGTACATACTTTGTTGTAGTATAGTAGTTTTCCGAAATAACGAACACATTAATTGCCAGGCCTGTTCGTTACATCGAATTATTCTGGAAGGACTCTAAAATACGTGTGGTGGACATTCGAACAAAGAAGGCAATCATTCGACGACCAATTCATAAGCTAGCACTTCTACCTTTTAGAAAGCCTTTCGACCAAAAATCAAACACAATGCAACATACTCGCCTCCTTCAATCAACGAATACGTTCACGGACAGACAGACGCCTAACCTGTTGTACATGTCTCAGTTCTATCATAATTGAAGCTGCCGCTTCGCTAACATCTTTCCACTTATTTGGGGACTGGCACATAAGTGCCAGATCATATTTTAAAACAAATCAAACACAATTCAACATACTCGCCTCCTTCAATCAACAAATACGTTCACCAGCTATGCCATGTACACCAAATTGCATTATCTTTACTCAACAACAAAGCATACACACAAAGCGCACAATTACACTGCAGCTCATGTCCTAACATGAATGCAATGATCGGCAAAATACTATTTTGCATAAATAAACACCGCGCGTACAACTACCAGGAGTAGTACTTACTCCTGGTAGTGTACATACTCTCTGGGTAGTACCTTACTCCTGATTGTTTTTATAGTTGTTGTTGTTTTTGTTGTTTTTTTCCTCTTGTTATTCTTTTTTCTTTTGTTGTTGTTTTTGTAGTGTACGTATTTTGTGGTAGTTCTTACTCATGGTAGTGTACATACTTTGTGGTAGTAAAGTAGTTATCCGAAATAACTAACACATTAATTGCCAGGCCTATTCGTTACATCGAGTTTTTCGTTAATTCGGGTACTCACTTATAGGATAGCATTAACACCGGGACATTTTAACATTAGTAGTGCACTAAGAGCACTCCCAGAGCGAAGATTTTCAGTTGAAATATGAAACTTACACAAATGGAATCAAATCACAAGCATTAAACAGTCGGAACAACCAAACATCAAAAACAACTCAATGGTCATCATCCATGAAGATAACTGTATACCACGGAAGGACTCTAAAATACGTGTGGTGGACATTCGAACAACGAAGAGAATCATTCGACGACCAATTCATAAGCTAGCACTTCTACCTTTTTGAAAGCCTTTCGACCATAAACCACACACTATTCAACATACTCGCCTCCTTCAAGCAACGAATACGTTCAACAGCTATGCAATGCACACTAAATTATCTTTACACTTTGTTTTTGTTTTTGCTTTTGTTTTATTTTAAACAAATCATATTTGAAAACAAATCAAACACAATTCAACATTCTCGCCTCCTTCAATCAACGAATACGTTCAACACCTATGCAATGCACACCAAATTGCATTATCTTTACTCAACAACAAAACATGCACACAAGGCGCACAATTACACTACAGCTCATGTCCTAACATGAATGCAATGAACGGCAAAATACTGTACTGCATAAATAAACACCGCGCGTACAACTATTTTATTTTATTTTATGTATTCTTTCGGTTTCGATTTCGGTTTCGTAGTACTTACTCCTGGTAGTGTATATAATCTCTAGGTAATACTTACTCCTGGTAGTGTACATACTCTCTGGGTAGTACCTTACTCCTGACTGTTTTTATAGTTGTTGTTGTTTTTTTCCTTTTGTTATTCTTTTTTTCTTTTGTTGTTGTTTTTGTAGTGTACGTATTTTGTGGTAGTTCTTACCCATAGTGTACATACTTACTAGGTAGTACTTACATCTAGTAGTGTACATACTTTCTGGTAGTACTTACTCCTGGTAGTGTACATACTTTGTGGTAGTAAAGTAGTTTTCCGAAATAACGAACACATTAATTGCCAGGCCTGTTCGTTACATAGAATTTTTCGTTAATTCGGGTACTCACTTATAGGATAGCATTAACTCCGGGACATTTTATCATTAGTAGTGCACTAAGAGCACTCCCAGCGCGAAGATTTTCAGTTGGAATAAGCAGGTTACACAAATGGAATCAAATCACAAGCATTAAATAGTCGGAACAACCAAACATTAAAAATAACTCAATGGTCATCATCAATGAATATAATATACCATCACAAAATTGGCAAATTGAAAAAGTTTTAAACTGTATACCACGGAAGGACTCTAAAATACGTGTGGTGGACATGCGAACAACGAAGGGAATCATTCGACGACCAATTCATAAGCTAGCACTTCTACCTTTTTGAAAGCCTTTCGACCAAAAATCACACACAATTCAACATACTCGTCTCCTTCAATCAACGTAAACGTTCAACAGCTATGCATTGCACACCAAATTGCATCATCTTTACTCAACAACAAAACATGCACCCAAAGCGCACAATTACACTGCCGCTCATGTCCTAACTTGAATGCAATGAACGGCAAAATACTATATCAAGAATGATAGAAGACAAAATTACGACAGACTGAAGCGTTCACGACCCACGAATGGGAATAGGCAACAGAAGAAATGTGAAACATAGTGAACCAAATTGAATAATGTGCAGATAAAATATCACAATGAACGTAATTCTTAAAATCTTCATTTATAAAATGATCCAATTCAATAATGCATATTTATAATTAAAATTATATGTTTTGTTACGAAAAGTTCGCCATTTTGCCAACTTTTTTGTTGGTTGGAAAAGTGAAAAAAATTCTTTATATACGACTTTTTGTACTATTGTTGTTTAATTCTGCCATTGTGGACTTCTTTTTCAAGTTAATACATTTTTCACTTAGAATTTTAAATAATAATTAAGCACTAGCTTTGACTTCAGCTCTTTGCTTTGGTTTTATTGCTTTGTACCACCGTGCAATTTGTAAATTTGTCTTTTGTTTTTTGTGTTCTGGGTCGTGAAAGTTGTCACTCAACAGGAACTCAAAACCCAAAACAGCTACCTGTAAACGAATGTCGTAATCTTGTCTTCTATCATTCTTGTACTATATAGCATAAATAAACACCGCGCGTACAACTATTTTATTTTATTTTATGTATTCTTCATATTCTTTCGGTTGCGATTTCGGTTTCGCAGTACTTACTCCTGGTAGTGTACATAATCTCTAGGTAGTACTTACTCCTGGTAATGTACATACTCTCTGGGTAGTACCTTATTCCGAAATGTTTTCATAGTTGTTGTTGTCTTTTCCTTTTGTTATTCTTTTTTTCTTTTGTTGTTGTTGTTTTTGTAGTGTACGTATTTTGTGGTAGTTCCTACTCATGGTAGTGAACATACTTTCTAGGTAGTACTTATACCTAGTAGTGTGCATACTTTCTGGTAGTACTTACTCCTGGTAGTGCACATACTTTCTAGGTAGTACTTACTCCTGGTAGTGTACATACTTTGTTGTAGTATAGTAGTTTTCCGAAATAACGAACACATTAATTGCCAGGCCTGTTCGTTACATCGAATTATTCTGGAAGGACTCTAAAATACGTGTGGTGGACATTCGAACAAAGAAGGCAATCATTCGACGACCAATTCATAAGCTAGCACTTCTACCTTTTAGAAAGCCTTTCGACCAAAAATCAAACACAATGCAACATACTCGCCTCCTTCAATCAACGAATACGTTCAACAGCTATTTTTTTTTTTTTTGTTTTATATTAGGGGGAAGCATCGAAAGCCGGAGTGCGGAACTTTAATCCGCTAAACCTAACCTACTCCCAACTCAAGACTCTCCCACGGAACCACCGGATTAAGTATGACTTCGTGGGAGTGACAAGACAATTTTAGGTCCTCTATGGCACGGACAGACAGACGCCTAACCTGTTGTACATGTCTCAGTTCTATCATAATTGAAGCTGCCGCTTCGCTAACATCTTTCCACTTATTTGGGGACTGGCACATAAGTGCCAGATCATATTTTAAAACAAATCAAACACAATTCAACATACTCGCCTCCTTCAATCAACAAATACGTTCACCAGCTATGCCATGTACACCAAATTGCATTATCTTTACTCAACAACAAAGCATACACACAAAGCGCACAATTACACTGCAACTCATGTCCTAACATGAATGCAATGATCGGCAAAATACTATTTTGCATAAATAAACACCGCGCGTACAACTACCAGGAGTAGTACTTACTCCTGGTAGTGTACATACTCTCTGGGTAGTACCTTACTCCTGATTGTTTTTATAGTTGTTGTTGTTTTTGTTGTTTTTTTCCTCTTGTTATTCTTTTTTCTTTTGTTGTTGTTTTTGTAGTGTACGTATTTTGTGGTAGTTCTTACTCATGGTAGTGTACATACTTTGTGGTAGTAAAGTAGTTATCCGAAATAACTAACACATTAATTGCCAGGCCTGTTCGTTACATCGAGTTTTTCGTTAATTCGGGTACTCACTTATAGGATAGCATTAACACCGGGACATTTTATCATTAGTAGTGCACTAAGAGCACTCCCAGAGCGAAGATTTTCAGTTGAAATATGAAACTTACACAAATGGAATCAAATCACAAGCATTAAACAGTCGGAACAACCAAACATCAAAAACAACTCAATGGTCATCATCCATGAAGATAACTGTATACCACGGAAGGACTCTAAAATACGTGTGGTGGACATTCGAACAACGAAGAGAATCATTCGACGACCAATTCATAAGCTAGCACTTCTACCTTTTTGAAAGCCTTTCGACCAAAAACCACACACTATTCAACATACTCGCCTCCTTCAAGCAACGAATACGTTCAACAGCTATGCAATGCACACTAAATTATCTTTACACTTTGTTTTTGTTTTTGCTTTTGTTTTATTTTAAACAAATCATATTTAAAAACAAATCAAACACAATTCAACATTCTCGCCTCCTTCAATCAACGAATACGTTCAACACCTATGCAATGCAAATTAATTCCCGTATCGCGGGAATTTATAAAAAAATATAATTTTCTATCTGCAAACGCGCAGAGAAATAAAATACGTCATATCGGTACGATTGCCGGAGACAAAATCTATCCTTTATTTTCAAGTTATTAATATTTATACATTTTCTTATTATTTACTTAGGGTTATTACATATTGAAGCTGAGTTGGAAACAAAGAAAGTGTCAATTTACATTAATATCATATTCAGCATTTTTAGGCAGAACGTTAAGTGTTCTGTTTTAATTTTATTATGCCTTCTTGTGAGGTCTACAAATATTGTTTGTATAAGAATGGATTATTCTAATGCGAACGGAAAAAGTATATCGAATTCTTAAATAAGCAAAGATTTTAATTTACGATCCCGCACAAGTACAAAGTGTAAAGATTCAATATTGTTTACAGTTATGTTCAAGTGGCTGTGTGGAGGCTCTCGTTAACTCCCCCCTTCCTAAGATGAATCGTCCCCGATTCACTATTATTTTGAGTTAATTTATATATTTGATCTAAAAGAGCATTATATGTGACTTCTTGTAGTTGCACATTTTCTATTGGTTTGGGAATTTCGCGAGATTTTTTTAATTTTAATATTATGTAAATTATGAAAAGTATTCCCAAGATTAAAATGATGTACCAAAAATATGAATAGACTTTGATATCCTTATTCCGTTCTGCTAAAATGTTTATATTATCTAATTTTAACAGTTTATTAGTTGTTTCAATATATTCTAAAATTTCAAAATTATTGATATGGTTGTTTTTAAAATAATTCCAGATTTTTGTTTCTATATTTTCATAAGTTTGATTATTAATCACTGTATTATTTTCAAATGTTATTAAATATGTTCCATTTAATGTTTGATTGTCTACAATATTTTTTCCTGAGATTAATATTGCTCCTGGTTTTATTTCTTCTATTTTCAAATTTTTCTCTTTTAATTTTTTACATTTTCCTTGTTTTTTATTTAATATTTCTGATAAACATGTACTTTTTTTATTTAATTTGCAATATGTTTTTGTAATTTCAGTTTTACAATTTTGTATATTAAAAAAATTATTATTACAATACGTTATGTTCTGATCAATTATAAGCTTACCATCTAATTGAGCTATGGCTCTTACATCATAGTATTTACATGTTAATTCTATTTTAGGGTATTTGATATAAAGTATAATTATATCTCCTTTTTGTGCTATTTTAAATTTTGAAATGTCCATTAAGTCTGTTATGGTCATTGTACCATGTTGGTAATATGTTATATTTTTTAATTCATCAAAATGTAAAATTGTTGGATTTAAAATTCCTATTTTCCCAAATGTTATTGTATTTATTATATTTTGTAGTTCATGTATAATGTATTGATTTCTTCTTCTTTTGATTTTTCTGGCTGTGTTATCACCTTTAATATTATTTATTGTATCAGTTAATTCTGTTATTACTTTAAAAATTTCTGAATTTGTAGTAAATTGTTTATTGTTATTTATTGTTAGATCATTTAATCTATCATTTATTTTTATGAAATCGTCATGGTCTGGAGTTCCTGTTATCCATTTCCAAAGTGTACCTAATTCATTTATTCCTCTTTTTTGTCTAATATGGTTTTGTTTTAACTGTCCTAATAAAGTTTCAATTAACAATATTTCTGATTCTGTTTCTTGAGTGGTAATTTCTAAATTATCATTATTATCTATTCTATACTTCATATTGTTATAAAAACTTCTTTTTTCCTCTGCTATTATATTTTCAAAGATTGTTAAATTAATGATGTGAAATATATCTCCATATTCTTCATAAATGGAAACGTCTCCATTTTCAATAAGTACGTAGTCCTGTCGGGTATAATCTATGATATCAGCTGTCGTTAAGCCAATTAATAATGTGAAAATTGAAAGGATCATTTTGAAAACCTATAAATAATTATGATTTTATGTTATCTTTATGTATAATTCTATTTCTATTATTTATTATTATCTTATTTCCCAAGTTTTCTTTAACTTGTTGTTTCTTATACCTAGGTTCTAATTTATTTCTTTCTCCTATTATTTTTTCATAAATAATTTGTCCAGGATGATATTGCTTATCTGTCCTATGTTTATTATGAGACATTAGCATTTTTTCTTGTGCTTGTTTTAAAGTGGTTGGTAAATTTTCATGGCTTACCTTATTATAAAGTACTTCATTTGGTTTAAATTTCGTTACTGAATGTATTGTTTTATTGTATTGTTGCGCTGCTCTAAGTACTGTTTCTAAATTACTGACAATATTGTATTCTTCTTTTATACATCTGGCTATTTCAATTATAGTTGAATGAACTCTTTCAACTTGTCCATTAGTTGTGCTATGACGTGGATCACAAAAGTAAATTTCAATATTTAACCTTTGCATTAAGGATTTAAATGTTGGTGTGGTAAAGCTTGGTTCATTATCTAAAGTAATTTGTTTTACATCTGTGAAGGTTTGTAGTAATTCTAAAACCTTTTCTTCGATATTTGACTTGTCTTCTATATGCTTCAATATTAAAAATTTTGAATAGGCGTCTACACATGTGATAAATTTTAGTTTTTGTGCGTAAAAAATGTCTAAGTGAAGCTGTTCTCCTTCTTTCTCTGGAATTGGGGCTTTACCTATTGGTATTTTCTTAGGATGGCGATCATATTTATTTTTATTGCATATCATACAATTTCGAATGTATTCTTTCATTCTTTTCCTCATTTCGGGCCAATAATACAATTTCTCTATTTGTTTAAGATTTTCATTATAGCTTCGATGAGCTCTATTATGGGTTTGTTCGATTAATCCGGACTGATCTTCTCTATTAATAATATCCATTGGAAAAAGTTTGGTAAATACAAATTTGTTTTGAAAGGTTTGTTTTAGAGCTTCTTGGATTTCGTGCAAGTCTTCAACAGTGCAGTGAATCGCCGTCACTAACTTTGGTTGAATATATTCTTTCAAAATCGTCATTAAATTTTCTATTGTATCATACTCTATTAAATGCCTTTTATTCCCAAATGTTTCGATTAACTCATGAATCGTGAACCTATTTTTACTTAGTACATTTTGCTGTTTAAACTGATTTAATGGTTTTTGTGTTTCCTTTATTTGATTGTTTTCACTACTCTGTGCTGAGTGTTCTGAATCTTCCGATTCGTTTGTTAAGTGGTTTAATTGAAGACAGGAAAGTGCGTCTGCTACTACATTGGTTTTACCGGGTTGGTATACAAATTTAGGAGAGAATTCTTCTATAATTGCGTGCCATCTTTTCATTTTTGGATTCGGGTTACGGGGTGATAAAGCAAATGTTAATGGTTGATGATCAGTATGTATTTCCAAATTGGTTACACCGTAGAGGTAATTTCGTAGATTTTTTAGTGCCCAAACAATGGCATAAAGCTCCTTCTCATTAGTTGCGTAATTTCTTTCAGTTTTATTAAGAGTTTTTGAGATGAAGGTAATTGGTTTACCTCCTTGCGATAGTAGCGCACCCATTGCAAAGTTAGATGCATCGTTAGTTAATACAAATATTTTTGAGTAATCAGGTTGTGTTAATTCCATTTCTGAAGCCAAATGATTCTTTAATTTATTTAATGCAGATATTCCTTCGTCATCTAGAGTTATTTCAAATTTTTTTGATTTATTTTTAGAAATCCTACCATTTTCTCCTGATAGGTATTTTGTCAAAGGTTTGGCTATCGCTGCATAGTCTTTAACAAATTTACGATAATATCCTGCAAGCCCTAAGAAACCTCTTAATTCCCGCAAGTTTCTTGGTATTGGATAATTTAATATTAATTTTATTTTATTTGGGTCTGTTTTGATAACATTTTTAGCTACTACATAACCCAAAAACTCTATTTCTTTCGCGAAAAATTTTGATTTTTCTAATGAAATTTTCATAAAGGGTGATTTTTTAAGAGCTTGATAACTTTAAAAAAAAAAAAACGCATAAAATTTGCAAAATCTCATCGGTTCTTTATTTGAAACGTTAGATTGGTTCATGACATTTACTTTTTGAAGATAATTTCATTTAAATGTTGACCGCGGCTGCGTCTTAGGTGGTCCATTCGGAAAGTCCAATTTTGGGCAACTTTTTCGAGCATTTCGGCCGGAATAGCCCGAATTTCTTCGGAAATGTTGTCTTCCAAAGCTGGAATAGTTGCTGGCTTATTTCTGTAGACTTTAGACTTGACGTAGCCCCACAAAAAATAGTCTAAAGGCGTTAAATCGCATGATCTTGGTGGCCAACTTACGGGTCCATTTCTTGAGATGAATTGTTCTCCGAAGTTTTCCCTCAAAATGGCCATAGAATCGCGAGCTGTGTGGCATGTAGCGCCATCTTGTTGAAACCACATGTCAACCAAGTTCAGTTCTTCCATTTTTGGCAACAAAAAGTTTGTTAGCATCGAACGATAGCGATCGCCATTCACCGTAACGTTGCGTCCAACAGCATCTTTGAAAAAATACGGTCCAATGATTCCACCAGCGTACAAACCACACCAAACAGTGCATTTTTCGGGATGCATGGGCAGTTCTTGAACGGCTTCTGGTTGCTCTTCACCCCAAATGCGGCAATTTTGCTTATTTACGTAGCCATTCAACCAGAAATGAGCCTCATCGCTGAACAAAATTTGTCGATAAAAAAGCGGATTTTCTGCCAACTTTTCTAGGGCCCATTCACTGAAAATTCGACGTTGTGGCAGATCGTTCGGCTTCAGTTCTTGCACGAGCTGTATTTTATACGGTTTTACACCAAGATCTTTGCGTAAAATCTTCCATGTGGTCGAATAACACAAACCCAATTGCTGCGAACGGCGACGAATCGACATTTCACGGTCTTCAGCCACACTCTCAGAAACAGACGCAATATTCTCTTCTGTACGCACTGTACGCATTCGTGTGGTTGGTTTAATGTCCAATAAAGTAAACTGAGTGCGAAACTTGGTCACAATCGCATTAATTGTTTGCTCACTTGGTCGATTACGTAGACCATAAATCGGACGTAAAGCGCGAAACACATTTCGAACCGAACACTGATTTTGGTAATAAAATTCAATGATTTGCAAGCGTTGCTCGTTAGTAAGTCTATTCATGATGAAATGTCAAAGCATACTGAGCATCTTTCTCTTTGACACCATGTCTGAAATCCCACGTGATCTGTCAAATACTAATGCATGAAAATCCTAACCTCAAAAAAATCACCCGTTATTAGCATTTTTTAAAATTTCTGTAATTGTTTCCAAATCCTTTAAGTGTTGAGTTATATTTTTTGAAAAAATAATTATATCATCCATATAAACGTGACAAATTTTTCCAATATGTTCTCGCAATATATCATCCATTGCTCTCTGAAAAATTCTAGGAGCATTTTTTAAACCAAAAGGCATTCTCAAAAATTCATATTTCCCATTATTAACGGAAAAGGCTGTTTTCTCAACATCATTCTTTGACATTAAAATTTGATGAAATCCTGATTCTAGATCGATGCTTGAAAAATATTTTGCTTTGCCTAAATTAGACAATATTACGTTAGTATCCGGAATAGGATAACGATCGGAAATTGTATGCTCATTTAGCTTTTTGTAATCAATTACCATTCTAAGTTTTGGTGTTCCATTCTCATTTGTACCCTTTTTTGGTACCACCCAAATAGGTGAATTATACGGACTTTTACTCGGTCTTATGATATTTTCATTAATCAATTTTTTTATTTCATCATTAATAAATGAATTTACAGATAAGGGATATGGATATTGTCTGCTCCATATCGGATCCTCATTCTTCATTCTTATTTCCGCTTTTACTTTTGTCATAAAGGGAAAGTTTGTATTAATTCTTGAATGCATGTGAGCAATTTTTTCTTTTATATGTGTTTTAAGATCTCTCAATTCTTCATCTTGATTTTCATTGTTTGAACTTTCGGAATTATTTTCCGAATAATAATTGTCATTATCACCATTCATTTCTGAGCCACTTTCACCCAATATTGAATAGTTATCATTCATGTTACGGGTAAATTCATCGGCTGGCGCTTTAGAGAATTTTTCCTCTAAAATAATTTTGTTTAGATAGTTTTCCTTTTCTATATTGTCGGTAAATACATCGACTGGCGTTGTAGAACTTCTTCGTTCCACAATATTTTTTGTATATTTATTATTTTCATTCTGCTGGTATAAATCTTCAGCTGGCGTTTTAGGATCTTTTTGTCCCAAAAAAAATTTTTTTAATATAATATTGCCGGTAATTGTTTCGGCTAGTTTTACGGAATCTTTATGTTCCTTACCTTTTTTATTTATACCAATATTTTTATCGGTTGGTTGAGCGGAAACTTTTTGTTCCTTGACTTTTATATTTTCTCCATTTTTATTTTCAAAATAAATGTTCATACTGTTTGCTTCATTTTTATTATTATTTTTTTCCATATAATTTATTTTCCCATTGGGCACATCGATAAGTGCCTCAATTTTTTTAAGGAAATTGTATCCCAAAAGGAGATCCGATTCTAAACCTTCTATTTCGTAGAAAATTCCTTCGACCCCAAATATGGTTATTATATGATAATACTTTATTATGGAATAGCCGTTCGCGGTTTTTATCCGTTTATAAATGGCTAGTTCGTTTTTGTTATTATAAACCACAGGCTTAATGTAGCAAGAGGTTGCTCCTGTATCGACTAGAGCTTTTAAACTTTTCTTTATTTTTGAGTCGTAGAGTTTTAGATAGGGGAGTTCATCCCCTCCTTGTCTAAAAAATGACTCTCATTCATGTTGTTTATTTTTTGGGTTTTTTCTTGTGGGCGAAAGCTATAATTGCTTTCCCTTGGTCGTTTTATTCCTTGGTTGTTTTTATTTGAAATATACCTGTTTGATTGGTCCATATTGGCTTGATGGCTTGTACTGGCTAATGGTTTTCCAAAATTTTGGTATTTATGGTTATTGCTTTGTTGGGGCTTTTGGTAAGTTTCCCTTCGGTATAATCTAGACATAGATGGATCTATGTCCATTGGTTCTGGTTTTGGCATGTTGTTCCTTTGAGGAAATCGTAAATTATTACTTGGATATAACTGTTTTACTCTTGTCCTTTCATTTGCAAAATTTTGTGCAAATCGAGCTCTCTGATTATTGGACTCTAATTCCTGAGCTTTGGCCAATGCATCTGGCAAATCTTCCGGACAGAGGGAGAATATAATATCTCTTAATGGAGCGTTAAGTCCAGTTATAAAGATTCTAAGAGCCTGGTCTCTATTCTTTTTATTCAATTCTTTTGTTATTGGTGCGGCCCCTCCATAAGTCATAATGGTTTTATTAGTCATCAACGTTAGTTTTTTGTTGACTAAATTATAATATTCAATGACTGTCATTGAGCCTTGTCGTAGAACACTCATTTCCTGTTCTATGATATGTATTGGACGTTTGTCCGAATATGCAAAGTCGAGACGCGCGATTATTGCGTCAAAATTTAACACAGTACCATGGTTGGTTAATGTGTCATTTGCTTCTAGTGTAATTTTGTTACGCATAATCGTAAGGGCTGCGAAGTACTTTCGGCTACCTCTTATATATAGGCTCATAGCGTTATGTGCTGCTTCTCGCCAGCTAACATAAGCGTTTATCCTTCCCGCAAATTCTGGTAAGGATTTTATAACATCCAGTGACTCATGACACTGAATATTGTCATTTATTATTTCCGTCTGAAAATCTGTTACTCTGTGTGATTCAATTTCAACCTGAGTTTTTAATCTGTCTATTTCTTGCTTTAATGTAATATTACTTTCCGCAATCAGGCGCGTAATTAGATCTACCGCTAATCCTGCCTCATTAGCCATGATTAATTAATATTATTTTTTCTAAAGTTTAGAGAAAGAATTTTATTATTATTTTATATTTGTATAATCTCTTCTAGGAAGAGATGCTCTTCTATTCTGGAGGGTCCTTTTTTGTAGGATTCGCAGAATTGAGCTAAGTTATGAGGGTCTTTTAAATTTGTTATATGGCTGGTCGAGCCTTAATTTATATTTTTACTTATTTTTTATATAATTTTATATCATTGCGGTCTTTTTGATCTCTGTATCATAGCTATAGTTTCAGTTTCTCTCGTATCCCTATTATAATAATCTTCTAATGTGGCGTTTGGCTTTTTCCCTATATAAGAGAACACTTTGTTCATGCAATCTATCTTTTGTTTTTGTTGATAGTAATAATTAAAAACAAAACCTTCTGTATTCTCTTTATTTCCGTAATCGTTTAAATTGTCTACTATTTTGTTTATTAAGTCGTAATTCAGATGATCGGGTAGGGCGTCCGAGTCAGTCATTTCTTTAAAACAAATTTTATATAATTAGTCGTATAGACTTTAAACATTTTTATGATTCTCTGGAGGGTCCCCCCGAAGGTGGTGAATCGCAGAGTTTTTTATTTGTTATAAGCTGGAGGGTCCCCCCGAAGGTGGTGAATCGCAGCTTTATTTTATTTTATTATTGGTTGTACAAACCATAAAATATGTTTTATTTTTTTCTGGGGCACTTTTTCTCTTTGTGATCCCCACCGCAATTTTTGCAGTAGTATAATCTAATATACTTAGGTTTAATTTGGGTGTTCCCCATAAATATATATATATATAATTTTAATGTTATTAATCTTACTGTTTTCTATAAATTTTCCGGAACTTCCTACGTTGTCTTTTCTCCAATGTTGTCCTCTGAGTATAATTGTTTTCTTCAATGTTGTCTTCTGATTATAATTGTTTTCTCCAATGTTGTCCTGCACTTCTCACGTTGTTTTTAGTGTTTTTTTTTTTTTTTTATCGGTACTTTTTATTTAAAATATATTTTATTTTAACATTAATTATTATTTTTTGTTTACGCGGCGCGACCCGTGTTATATTAAAGATTTAGTTAGTTTACGTGATATAGCACGTTTTGGTTTTAACTTTTTAATTTTTAATTTTTCTCACTTTTATTGTTATGCTTTTTTTTTTTGCATATTTATTACTTTTCTCACAAGGATTTTATTTTTTCGTTATTTGTCCTTTATAAGGATCTTTTATGTGTGAGTTCAATTTAATGACCACGATCACGTATCCTTTCCTAAGTATATTATGTTTTTCGTGGCCCCACGTTGGGCGCCAATTAATTCCCGTATCGCGGGAATTTATAAAAAAATATAATTTTCTATCTGCAAACGCGCAGAGAAATAAAATACGTCATATCGGTACGATTGCCGGAGACAAAATCTATCCTTTATTTTCAAGTTACTAATATTTATACATTTTCTTATTATTTACTTAGGGTTATTACATATTGAAGCTGAGTTGGAAACAAAGAAAGTGTCAATTTACATTAATATCATATTCAGCATTTTTAGGCAGAACGTTAAGTGTTCTGTTTTAATTTTGCTATGCCTTCTTGTGAGGTCTACAAATATTGTTTGTATAAGAATGGATTATTCTAATGCGAACGGAAAAAGTATATCGAATTCTTAAATAAGCAAAGATTTTAATTTACGATCCCGCACAAGTACAAAGTGTAAAGATTCAATATTGTTTACAGTTATGTTCAAGTGGCTGTGTGGAGGCTGTCGTTAACTTGCACACCAAATTGCATTATCTTTACTCAACAACAAAACATGCACACAAGGCGCACAATTACACTACAGCTCATGTCCTAACATGAATGCAATGAACGGCAAAATACTGTACTGCATAAATAAACACCGCGCGTACAACTATTTTATTTTATTTTATGTATTCTTTCGGTTTCGATTTCGGTTTCGTAGTACTTACTCCTGGTAGTGTATATAATCTCTAGGTAATACTTACTCCTGGTAGTGTACATACTCTCTGGGTAGTACCTTACCCCTGACTGTTTTTATAGTTGTTGTTGTTTTTTTCCTTTTGTTATTCTTTTTTTCTTTTGTTGTTGTTTTTGTAGTGTACGTATTTTGTGGTAGTTCTTACCCATAGTATACATACTTACTAGGTAGTACTTACATCTAGTAGTGTACATACTTTCTGGTAGTACTTACTCCTGGTAGTGTACATACTTTGTGGTAGTAAAGTAGTTTTCCGAAATAACGAACACATTAATTGCCATGCCTGTTCGTTACATAGAATTTTTCGTTAATTCGGGTACTCACTTATAGGATAGCATTAACTCCGGGACATTTTATCATTAGTAGTGCACTAAGAGCACTCCCAGCGCGAAGATTTTCAGTTGGAATAAGCAGGTTACACAAATGGAATCAAATCACAAGCATTAAATAGTCGGAACAACCAAACATTAAAAATAACTCAATGGTCATCATCAATGAATATAATATACCATCACAAAATTGGCAAATTGAAAAAGTTTTAAACTGTATACCACGGAAGGACTCTAAAATACGTGTGGTGGACATGCGAACAACGAAGGGAATCATTCGACGACCAATTCATAAGCTAGCACTTCTACCTTTTTGAAAGCCTTTCGACCAAAAATCACACACAATTCAACATACTCGTCTCCTTCAATCAACGAAAACGTTCAACAGCTATGCATTGCACACCAAATTGCATCATCTTTACTCAACAACAAAACATGCACCCAAAGCGCACAATTACACTGCCGCTCATGTCCTAACTTGAATGCAATGAACGGCAAAATACTATATCAAGAATGATAGAAGACAAGATTACGACAGACTGAAGCGTTCACGACCCACGAATGGGAATAGGCAACAGAAGAAATGTGAAACATAGTGAACCAAATTGAATAATGTGCAGATAAAATATCACAATGAACGTAATTCTTAAAATCTTCATTTATAAAATGATCCAATTCAATAATGCAAATTTATAATTAAAATTATATGTTTTGTTACGAAAAGTTCGCCATTTTGCCAACTTTTTTGTTGGTTGGAAAAGTGAAAAAAATTCTTTATATACGACTTTTTTGTACTATTGTTGTTTAATTCTGCCATTGTGGACTTCTTTTTCAAGTTAATACATTTTTCACTTAGAATTTTAAATAATAATTAAGCACTAGCACATGGTTCAAGCAGCTCACGACTTCCGGTTTTAGACCAAGTATCCTCTGGGTAGCCAACAGACATCCGTTTGAAGGCGAGCTAAAGTGAGAAGGCGAAGCCCGCTTATGCGGTTGTGCGTAGGGTTTGGGACCCACCACATAAAAACACCCCCCAATGAAAAATCTACGAAAGCCTCGGATGAGACACCCCCCTTTTGATGACGACCCCTGCAAACGTTTTAAGGATAATGATATAAGGGCATGCACCTGGAATGTCCGGACCCTTAATTGGGAAGGTGGCCCTGCCCAGCTGGTTGATGTCCTCATACGACTTAAGGCTGACATCACCGCCATCCAAGAAGTGCGATGGACGGGACAAGGACGGAAGAAGGTGGGTCCTTGTGACATCTACTACAGCGGCCATATAAAGGAGCGCAAATTTGGTGTTGGATTTGTGGTGGGAGAGAGACTCCGTCGCAGAGTCCTGGCATTCACCCCGGTGGATGAACGTCTAGCCACAATCCGCATCAAAGCGAGGTTCTTCAACATATCGCTGATTTGCGCCCACGCCCCAACGGAAGAGAAGGACGATGTGACCAAAGATGCTTTCTATGAGCGCCTAGAACGCACCTATGAGCGCTGCCCCCGCCACGATGTAAAAGTCGTGCTTGGTGATTTTAACGCCAGGGTGGGTAAAGAAGGTGTCTTTGGCACAACAGTCGGAAAATTCAGCCTCCATGACGAAACATCGCCAAACGGCCTGAGGCTGATCGACTTCGCTGGGGCCCGAAATATGGTCGTCTGTAGTACCAGATTCCAGCATAAGAAAATACATCAAGCTACTTGGCTGTCTCCTGATCGAAACACGCGGAACCAAATCGATCACGTTGTGATAGACGGAAGACATGTCTCCTGTGTTTTAGACGTGCGTACGCTCCGAGGACCAAATATAGACTCGGACCATTATCTGGTCGCAGCGAAGATACGCACCCGCCTCTGTGCAGCAAAGAATGCCCGTCAACAAACACAAGGAAGGTTCGACGTCGAAAAGCTGCAATCGCAACAGACAGCCACGAAATACTCTACTCGACTTGCACTCCTGCTCTCTGAGAGCACTCATCAGCATCTCGGTATAAGGGAACTGTGGAACGGCATCTCAAACTCACTGCGTACCGCTGCAGCCGAAACAATTGGTTTTCGGCAACGACAAAAAACAAGCTGGTACGATGAGGAGTGCCGTCTCGCAGCGGAGAGAAAACAGACTGCCTACCTCGCAACATTGCAAACGACCACAACACGTGCATGATGGGATAGATACCGAGAGCTGAAGAGGGAAGCGAGACGCATTTGCAGACAAAAAAAGAAAGAGGCCGAAATGCGTGTGTACGAAGAGCTTGAGAAGCTGGCAGACAGACGGAATGCTCGAAAATTTTATGAAAAAATGAAGCGACTTAACGAAGGTTTCAAGACCGGAGCATCCTCATGTAGAGACCAAGGTGGTAATCTGGTAACCGATGTCCAGGGCATACTGGGATTATGGAGGGAACACTTCTCCGACCTGCTGAATGGCAGTGAGAGTACAACACCAGGAGATGGCGAACCCGATCCCCCAATCGATGACGATGGAACAGATGTTCCATTACCCGACCATGAAGAAATTCGAATAGCAATTACCCGCTTGAAGAACAACAAAGCAGCGGGGGCCGATAGATTACCGGCAGAACTATTCAAATACGGCGGCGAAGAACTGATAAGGTGCATGCATCAGCTTCTTTGCAGAATATGGTCGGAAGAAAGCATGCCTGACGATTGGAATCTCAGTGTGCTCTGCCCAATCCATAAAAAGGGAGATCCCACAATCTGCGCCAATTACCGTGGGATCAGCCTCCTAAATATCGCATACAAGGTTCTATCGAGCGTATTGTGTGAAAGACTAAAGCCCACCGTCAACAAACTGATTGGACCTTATCAGTGTGGCTTTAGACCTGGAAAATCGACAACTGACCAGATATTCACCATGCGCCAAATCTTGGAAAATACCCGAGAAAAGAGGATCGACACACACCACCTTTTTGTCGATTTTAAAGCTGCTTTCGACAGCACGAAAAGGAGTTGCCTTTACGCCGCGATGTCTGAATTTGGTATCCCCGCAAAACTAATACGGCTGTATAAATTGACGTTGAGCAACACCAAAAGCTCCGTCATGATTGGGAAGGACCTCTCCGAGCCGTTCGATACCAAACGAGGTTTCAGACAAGGTGACTCACTATCGTGCGACTTCTTTAACCTGATGCTGGAAAAAATTATAAGAGCTGCAGAGCTAAACCGAGAAGGTACAATCTTCTACAAGAGTGTACAGCTCCTGGCGTACGCCGATGATATTGATATCATCGGAAGCAACAACCGCGCCGTTTGTTCTGCTTTTTCCCGCATGGATAAGGAGGCGAAGCGAATGGGTCTGGAGGTGAACGAGGACAAGACGAAATATCTCCTGTCATCAAACAAACAGTCGGCGCATTCGCGTCTTGGCTCCCACGTCACTGTTGACAGTCATAACTTCGAGGTCGTAGATAATTTCGTATACCTGGGAACCAGCATCAACAACACGAACAATGTCAGCCTCGAAATCCAGCGCAGAATAACTCTTGCCAACAGGTGCTACTTTGGACTGAGTAGGCAATTGAACAGTAAAGTCCTCTCTCGACGAACCAAAATCAAGCTCTACAAGTCACTTATCATTCCCGTCCTGCTTTACGGTGCAGAAGCTTGGACGATGTCAACATCAGATGAGACGACACTAGGAGTTTTCGAGAGGAAAATTTTGCGCAAGATTTATGGTCCTCAGAACATTGGCAACGGCGAATACCGCAGACGATGGATCGATGAGCTGTACGAGTTATACGACGACATTGACATAGTTCAGCGAATAAAAAGACAGCGGCTACGCTGGCTAGGTCATGTTGTCCGAATGGACGAAAACACTCCAGCCCTGAAAGTGTTCGATGCAGTACCCGCCGGAGGAAGCCGAGGAAGGGGAAGGCCTCCACTCCGTTGGAGGGACCAGGTAGAGAGCGACCTGGTTACACTTGGGATCTCCAACTGGCGCCGAACTGCAAAGGAGAGAGACAGGTGGCGCACTATCGTCGATTCGGCTATAACCGGCTAAACGGTTGCAACGCCAATCACATACATACTAGCTTTGACTTCAGCTCTTTGATTTGGTTTTATTGCTTTGTACCACCGTGCAATTTGTAAATTTGTCTTTTGTTTTTTGTGTTCTGGGTCGTGAAAGTTGTCACTCAACAGGAACTCAAAACCCAAAACAGCTACCTGTAAACGAATGTCGTAATCTTGTCTTCTATCATTCTTGTACTATATAGCATAAATAAACACCGCGCGTACAACTATTTTATTTTATTTTATGTATTCTTCATATTCTTTCGGTTGCGATTTCGGTTTCGCAGTACTTACTCCTGGTAGTGTACATAATCTCTAGGTAGTACTTACTCCTGGTAATGTACATACTCTCTGGGTAGTACCTTATTCCGAAATGTTTTCATAGTTGTTGTTGTCTTTTCCTTTTGTTATTCTTTTTTTCTTTTGTTGTTGTTGTTTTTGTAGTGTACGTATTTTGTGGTAGTTCCTACTCATGGTAGTGAACATACTTTCTAGGTAGTACTTATACCTAGTAGTGTGCATACTTTCTGGTAGTACTTACTCCTGGTAGTGCACATACTTTCTAGGTAGTACTTACTCCTGGTAGTGTACATACTTTGTTGTAGTATAGTAGTTTTCCGAAATAACGCACACATTAATTGCCAGGCATGTTCGTTACATCGAATTATTCTGGAAGGACTCTAAAATACGTGTGGTGGACCTTCGAACAAAGAAGGCAATCATTCGACGACCAATTCATAAGCTAGCACTTCTACCTTTTAGAAAGCCTTTCGACCAAAAATCAAACACAATTCAACATACTCGCCTCCTTCAATCAACGAATACGGTCAACAGCTATGCAATGCACACTAAATTGCATTATCTTTACTCAACAACAAAACATGCACACAAGGCGCACAATTACACTACAGCTCATGTCCTAACATGAATGCAATGAACGGCAAAATACTGTACTGCATAAATAAACACCGCGCGTACAACTATTTTATTTCATTTTATGTATTTTTTCGGTTTCGATTTCGGTTTCGTAGTACTTACTCCTGGTAGTGTATATAATCTCTAGGTAGTACTTACTCCTGGTAGTGTACATACTCTCTGGGTAGTACCTTACTCCTGACTGTTTTTATAGTTGTTGTTGTTTTTTTCCTTTTGTTATTCTTTTTTTCTTTTGTTGTTGTTTTTGTAGTGTACGTATTTTGTGGTAGTTCTTACCCATAGTGTACATACTTACTAGGTAGTACTTACATCTAGTAGTGTACATACTTTCTGGTAGTACTTACTTCTGGTAGTGTACATACTTTGTGGTAGTAAAGTAGTTTTCCGAAATAACGAACACATTAATTGCCAGGCCTGTTCGTTACATAGAATTTTTCGTTAATTCGGGTACTCACTTATAGGATAGCATTAACTCCGGGACATTTTATCATTAGTAGTGCACTAAGAGCACTCCCAGCGCGAAGATTTTCAGTTGGAATAAGCAGGTTACACAAATGGAATCAAATCACAAGCATTAAATAGTCGGAACAACCAAACATTAAAAATAACTCAATGGTCATCATCAATGAATATAATATACCATCACAAAAATGGCAAATTGAAAAAGTTTTAAACTGTATACCACGGAAGGACTCTAAAATACGTGTGGTGGACATGCGAACAACGAAGGGAATCATTCGACGACCAATTCATAAGCTAGCACTTCTACCTTTTTGAAAGCCTTTCGACCAAAAATCACACACAATTCAACATACTCGTCTCCTTCAATCAACGAAAACGTTCAACAGCTATGCATTGCACACCAAATTGCATCATCTTTACTCAACAACAAAACATGCACCCAAAGCGCACAATTACACTGCCGCTCATGTCCTAACTTGAATGCAATGAACGGCAAAATACTATATCAAGAATGATAGAAGACAAGACTACGACAGACTGAAGCGTTCACGACCCACGAATGGGAATAGGCAACAGAAGAAATGTGAAACATAGTGAACCAAATTGAATAATGTGCAGATAAAATATCACAATGAACGTAATTCTTAAAATCTTCATTTATAAAATGATCCAATTCAATAATGCAAATTTATAATTAAAATTATATGTTTTGTTACGAAAAGTTCGCCATTTTGCCAACTTTTTTGTTGGTTGGAAAAGTGAAAAAAATTCTTTATATACGACTTTTTTGTACTATTGTTGTTTAATTCTGCCATTGTGGACTTCTTTTTCAAGTTAATACATTTTTCACTTAGAATTTTAAATAATAATTAAGCACTAGCTTTGACTTCAGCTCTTTGTTTTGGTTTTATTGCTTTGTACCACCGTGCAATTTGTAAATTTGTCTTTTGTTTTTTGTGTTCTGGGTCGTGAAAGTTGTCACTCAACAGGAACTCAAAACCCAAAACAGCTACCTGTAAACGAATGTCGTAATCTTGTCTTCTATCATTCTTGTACTATATTGCATAAATAAACACCGCGCGTACAACTATTTTATTTTATTTTATGTATTCTTCATATTCTTTCGGTTGCGATTTCGGTTTCGCAGTACTTACTCCTGGTAGTGTACATAATCTCTAGGTAGTACTTACTCCTGGTAATGTACATACTCTCTGGGTAGTACCTTATTCCGAAATGTTTTCATAGTTGTTGTTGTCTTTTCCTTTTGTTATTCTTTTATTCTTTTGTTGTTGTTGTTTTTGTAGTGTACGTATTTTGTGGTAGTTCCTACTCATGGTAGTGAACATACTTTCTAGGTAGTACTTACACCTAGTAGTGTGCATACTTTCTGGTAGTACTTACTCCTGGTAGTGCACATACTTTCTAGGTAGTACTTACTCCTGGTAGTGTACATACTTTGTTGTAGTATAGTAGTTTTCCGAAATAACGAACACATTAATTGCCAGGCCTGTTCGTTACATCGAATTATTCTGGAAGGACTCTAAAATACGTGTGGTGGACATTCGAACAACGAAGAGAATCATTCGACGACCAATTCATAAGCTAGCACTTCTACCTTTTTGAAAGCCTTTCGACCAAAAATCACACACAATTCAACATACTCGCCTCCTTCAATCAACGAATACGGTCAACAGCTATGCAATGCACACTAAATTCTCTTTACACTTTGTTTTTGTTTTATTTTAAACAAATCATATTTAAAAACAAATCAAACACAATTCAACATACTCGCCTCCTTCAATCAACAAATACGTTCACCAGCTATGCCATGTACACCAATTTGGTGTACAACTACCAGGAGTAGTGTACAGTAATACCCCGACCTACGCTACCCCGTTTTACGCGAATTCGAAGATACGCGGTTTTTCATTTTGATTGCCGCGCGAATTAAGAATGCTATTTAGGCAATTCTAAAATATATATTTTACCAGGATATTACTCCTGGGTTTCTCTTTATTTAATATAAAGGTACATCTAACTATGTCTATGGTTTATATTAAACTAAGTTGAAGAACACACAGTGCGTCCGATACACTGTATTTATAGCTTTATACTGATGTAGCGTGGCGTGCTGTGATTCGTTGTTTTAGGTGGCATGATATTTGCTGTAGATTTTTGTGGCATGATGTTATCTCCCTTTGTTTGAATGTTCACGTTGTATATATAGGTGAAGGTATTAACTCGCGCATCGGCTCTCTCGCTCCGCCCACTCAGTGTTCAATTTGCGACAGGTTTAAACGTGTTCCGCGTGAAATTGTTTTAAGTGCGCAGTGCGTTTTACTTATAATTTCTAATTATGTCGTCTAAAAGAACGAAAAATGAGTCATTTGAGCCTAACAAGAAAAGAAAAACACTGTCTTTGGAGTGTAAACTGAATATAATTAAAGACTTTGAAGCAAAAATGAAAATTTGTGAATTGGCAAAGAAATTTGACCTACCGGAATCAACAGTCCGAACGGTTGTAAAAGGTAAAGAAAAAATTATGACCGCTGTGAAAGACTCTCAATCTTTGAATTCAAGTATCATCCGTAAGCGTCACGGTATTATCGCACAGATGGAAACATTGCTACAGTCATGGTGTGATAATCAAGTAAGAGTGAAAAATTGTCCTGTTGATCAAAATACAGTGTGCTTTCAAGCAAAGCAGATTTTTGAAAAACTAAAAGAAGAAGCTGGGGAGGCGGCTGAAAATGAAGTGTTTAAAGCTAGTAACGGCTGGTTCAGCCGATTTAAGAGTCGTTGTAATTGGCATAGCATCGCAGAGAGTGGAGAAGCGGCAAGCGCTGATAAAGAAACTGCATCTCTCTATCCAGAAAAACTCAAAACAATGATAGATAAAGGTGGCTACACTAGTCAAACTATTTTCAACGTAGATGAAACAGGTCTTTTTTGGAAGAAAATGCCTAAAAGAACTTTTATTGCGCGAGAAGAGAAAACTTTTCCAGGTTTTAAAGCCGCCAAGGATCGATTAACAGTGATGGTTGGTGCGAATGCAGCTGGAGATTGTAAATTAAAACCTCTCTTAGTTTATCGCTCAGAAAATCCAAGAGCCTTAAAAAATAAATCTAAAGCTGGTTTGCCTGTCATTTGGAAGTCTAATGCAAAAGCTTGGGTGACAGCTTCTCTTCAGCTGGTTTGGCCATCATTTTATTCCTGAAGTCGAACGTTACTGCCGATTAAAAGAAATCCCATTCAAAGTGATGCTACTAATTGACAATGCGCCAGGTCATCCTCCCGCAACTCTAATTAATTTCGATCCACGTGTGGAAGTTGTATTTTTGCCACCAAACACTACCAGCATGCTTCAACCAATGGACCAGGGAGTCATTAAAACATTTAAAGCTTACTACACAAGGCGGTCATTTGCACATCTACATGAAGCTATGAGACAAAACAATGAGCTTTCTGTTAAAGACTTTTGGAAGCAATTCAATGTTTTAGATGCTGTAAGAATTATTGGACAATCTTGGAATGAGGTTTCACAAAAAACTCTCAATGGTGTCTGGAAAAAACTGTGTCCATTTTTTTTCACCTCTGAAACCCAAGGAGAAACCATTTCAGATCCTGAACAAATCGATAGCATAATAGAAGAAGTGGTCGATATCGGCAAGCAATTAAATTTAGAGGTCGATAATGATGACGTTCAAGAATTGCTAGATTCACACAATCAAGAGCTAACAATTGACGACGTTATAGAAATGCGTAAGTATGAGCAAGATATTGACCAAACTGATTCGCTAGACCCAGTTGAATCGGTAAATCAAATGACAATTGCAAACTTAACAGAAGGGCTCAATTCAATTGAAAAGGGGTTACAAATTTTAGAAAAAATTGATTCTAATGAAGAACGCATTTCTACTACAAAACGAGGGATAAAAAAATTACTGGTATGCTACGAGGAAATTTTACGTGAAAAGAAGACAAATTTAACTCGTCAGGCAACACTGTTAGAATATATGAAGCCTTCGACATCAAAATAACTTCGGTTTAGCTTACTTTATTCATAACAATGTAATATTTTTTTACTATCCTACACTTTATTAAACATTTTTCTTCTAAATTATTGTTTTCTTTAAACTCTGGTCCCGATTAAACAAACTTTATATGTATTTATATGCAACGTTGAACCCCAACTTACGCGAATTCGACTTACACGGCAACCGTAAGTCCGGGGTATTACTGTACATACTCTCTGGGTAGTACCTTACTCCTGATTGTTTTTATAGTTGTTTTTGTTGTTTTTTTCCTTTTGTTATTCTTTTTTCTTTTGTTGTTGTTTTTGTAGTGTACGTATTTTGTGGTAGTTCTTACTCATGTTAGTGTACATACTTTGTGGTAGTAAAGTAGTTTTAAGAAATAACGAACACATTAATTGCCAGGCCTGTTCGTTACATCGAGTTTTTCGCTAATTCGGGTACTCACTTATAGGATAGCATTAACACCGGGACATTTTATCATTAGTAGTGCACTAAGAGCACTCCCAGCGCGAAGATTTTCAGTTGAAATATGAAACTTACACAAATGGAATCAAATCACAAGCATTAAACAGTCGGAACAACCAAACATCAAAAATAACTCAATGGTCATCATCAATGAATATAATATACCATCACAAAAATGGCAAATTGAAAAAGTTTTAAACTGTATACCACGGAAGGACTCTAAAATACGTGTGGTGGACATGCGAGCAACGAAGGGAATCATTCGACGACCAATTCATAAGCTAGCACTTCTACCTTTTTGAAAGCCTTTCGACCGAAAATCACACACAATTCAACATACTCGTCTCCTTCAATCAACGAAAATGTTCAACAGCTATGCATTGCACACCAAATTGCATCATCTTTACTCAACAACAAAACAAAGCGCACAATTACACTGCCGCTCATGTCCTAACTTGAATGCAATGAACGGCAAAATACTATATCAAGAATGATAGAAGACAAGATTACGACAGACTGAAGCGTTCACGACCCACGAATGGGAATAGGCAACAGAAGAAATGTGAAACATAGTGAACCAAATTGAATAATGTGCAGATAAAATATCACAATGAACGTAATTATTAAAATCTTCATTTATAAAATGATCCAATTCAATAATGCATATTTATAATTAAAATTATATGTTTTGTTACGAAAAGTTCGCCATTTTGCCAACTTTTTTGTTGGTTGGAAAAGTGAAAAAAATTCTTTATATACGACTTTTTTGTACTATTGTTGTTTAATTCTGCCATTGTGGACTTCTTTTTCAAGTTAATACATTTTTCACTTAGAATTTTAAATAATAATTAAGCACTAGCTTTGACTTCAGCTCTTTGTTTTGGTTTTATTGCTTTGTACCACCGTGCAATTTGTAAATTTGTCTTTTGTTTTTTGTGTTCTGGGTCGTGAAAGTTGTCACTCAACAGGAACTCAAAACCCAAAACAGCTACCTGTAAACGAATGTCGTAATCTTGTCTTCTATCATTCTTGTACTATATTGCATAAATAAACACCGCGCGTACAACTCTTTTATTTTATTTTATGTATTCTTCATATTCTTTCGGTTGCGATTTCGGTTTCGCATTACTTACTCCTGGTAGTGTACATAATCTCTAGGTAGTACTTACTCCTGGTAATGTACATACTCTCTGGGTAGTACCTTACTCCTGATTGTTTTTATAGTTGTTGTTGTTTTTGTTGTTTTTTTCCTTTTGTTATTCTTTTTTCTTTTGTTGTTGTTTTTGTAGTGTACGTATTTTGTGGTAGTTCTTACTCATGGTAGTGTACATACTTTGTGGTAGTAAAGTAGTTATCCGAAATAACTAACACATTAATTGCCAAGCCTGTTCGTTACATCGAGTTTTTCGTTAATTCGGGTACTCACTTATAGGATAGCATTAACACCGGGACATTTTATCATTAGTAGTGCACTAAGAGCACTCCCAGAGCGAAGATTTTCAGTTGAAATATGAAACTTACACAAATGGAATCAAATCACAAGCATTAAACAGTCGGAACAACCAAACATCAAAAACAACTCAATGGTCATCATCCATGAAGATAACTGTATACCACGGAAGGACTCTAAAATACGTGTGGTGGACATTCGAACAACGAAGAGAATCATTCGACGACCAATTCATAAGCTAGCACTTCTACCTTTTTGAAAGCCTTTCGACCAAAAACCACACACTATTCAACATACTCGCATCCTTCAAGCAACGAATACGTTCAACAGCTATGCAATGCACACTAAATTATCTTTACACTTTGTTTTTGTTTTTGCTTTTGTTTTATTTTAAACAAATCATATTTAAAAACAAATCAAACACAATTCAACATTCTCGCCTCCTTCAATCAACGAATACGTTCAACACCTATGCAATGCACATCAAATTGCATTATCTTTACTCAACAACAAAACATGCACACAAGGCGCACAATTACACTACAGCTCATGTCCTAACATGAATGCAATGAACGGCAAAATACTGTACTGCATAAATAAACACCGCGCGTACAACTATTTTATTTTATTTTATGTATTCTTTCGGTTTCGATTTCGGTTTCGTAGTACTTACTCCTGGTAGTGTATATAATCTCTAGGTAATACTTACTCCTGGTAGTGTACATACTCTCTGGGTAGTACCTTACTCCTGACTGTTTTTATAGTTGTTGTTGTTTTTTTCCTTTTGTTATTCTTTTTTTCTTTTGTTGTTGTTTTTGTAGTGTACGTATTTTGTGGTAGTTCTTACCCATAGTGTACATACTTACTAGGTAGTACTTACATCTAGTAGTGTACATACTTTCTGGTAGTACTTACTCCTGGTAGTGTACATACTTTGTGGTAGTAAAGTAGTTTTCCGAAATAACGAACACATTAATTGCCAGGCCTGTTCGTTACATAGAATTTTTCGTTAATTCGGGTACTCACTTATAGGATAGCATTAACTCCGGGACATTTTATCATTAGTAGTGCACTAAGAGCACTCCCAGCGCGAAGATTTTCAGTTGGAATAAGCAGGTTACACAAATGGAATCAAATCACAAGCATTAAATAGTCGGAACAACCAAACATTAAAAATAACTCAATGGTCATCATCAATGAATATAATATACCATCACAAAAATGGCAAATTGAAAAAGTTTTAAACTGTATACCACGGAAGGACTCTAAAATACGTGTGGTGGACATGCGAACAACGAAGGGAATCATTCGACGACCAATTCATAAGCTAGCACTTCTACCTTTTTGAAAGCCTTTCGACCAAAAATCACACACAATTCAACATACTCGTCTCCTTCAATCAACGAAAACGTTCAACAGCTATGCATTGCACACCAAATTGCATCATCTTTACTCAACAACAAAACATGCACCCAAAGCGCACAATTACACTGCCGCTCATGTCCTAACTTGAATGCAATGAACGGCAAAATACTATATCAAGAATGATAGAAGACAAGATTACGACAGACTGAAGCGTTCACGACCCACGAATGGGAATAGGCAACAGAAGAAATGTGAAACATAGTGAACCAAATTGAATAATGTGCAGATAAAATATCACAATGAACGTAATTCTTAAAATCTTCATTTATAAAATGATCCAATTCAATAATGCATATTTATAATTAAAAATATATGTTTTGTTACGAAAAGTTCGCCATTTTGCCAACTTTTTTGTTGGTTGGAAAAGTGAAAAAAATTCTTTATATACGACTTTTTTGTACTATTGTTGTTTAATTCTGCCATTGTGGACTTCTTTTTCAAGTTAATACATTTTTCACTTAGAATTTTAAATAATAATTAAGCACTAGCTTTGACTTCAGCTCTTTGTTTTGGTTTTATTGCTTTGTACCACCGTGCAATTTGTAAATTTGTCTTTTGTTTTTTGTGTTCTGGGTCGTGAAAGTTGTCACTCAACAGGAACTCAAAACCCAAAACAGCTACCTGTAAACGAATGTCGTAATCTTGTCTTCTATCATTCTTGTACTATATTGCATAAATAAACACCGCGCGTACAACTATTTTATTTTATTTTATGTATTCTTCATATTCTTTCGGTTGCGATTTCGGTTTCGCATTACTTACTCCTGGTAGTGTACATAATCTCTAGGTAGTACTTACTCCTGGTAATGTACATACTCTCTGGGTAGTACCTTATTCCGAAATGTTTTCATAGTTGTTGTTGTCTTTTCCTTTTGTTATTCTTTTTTTCTTTTGTTGTTGTTGTTTTTGTAGTGTACGTATTTTGTGGTAGTTCCTACTCATGGTAGTGCACATACTTTCTAGGTAGTACTTACTCCTGGTAGTGTACATACTTTGTTGTAGTATAGTAGTTTTCCGAAATAACGAACACATTAATTGCCAGGCCTGTTCGTTACATCGAATTATTCTGGAAGGACTCTAAAATACGTGTAGTGGATATTCGAACAAAGAAGGCAATCAATTCGACGACCAATTCATAAGCTAGCACTTCTACCTTTTAGAAAGCCTTTCGACCAAAAATCAAACACAATTCAACATACTCGCCTCCTTCAATCAACAAATACGTTCAACAGCTATTTTTTTTTTTTTTGTTTTATATTAGGGGGAAGCATCGAAAGCCGGAGTGCAGAACTTTAATCCGCTAAACCTAACCTACTCCCAACTCAAGACTCTCCCACGGAACCACCGGATTAAGTATGACTTCGTGGGAGTGACAAGACAATTTTAGGTCTCCTCTATGGCACGGACAGACAGACGCCTAACCTGTTGTACATGTCTCAGTTCTATCATAATTGAAGCTGCCGCTTCGCTAACATCTTTCCACTTATTTAGGGACTGGCACATAAGTGCCAGATCATATTTTAAAACAAATCAAACACAATTCAACATACTCGCCTCCTTCAATCAACAAATACGTTCACCAGCTATGCCATGTACACCAAATTGCATTATCTTTACTCAACAACAAAGCATACACGCAAAGCGCAAAATTACACTGCAGCTCATGTCCTAACATGAATGCAATGATCGGCAAAATACAATTTTGCATAAATAAACACCGCGCGTACAACTACCAGGAGTAGTACTTACTCCTGGTAGTGTACATACTCTCTGGGTAGTACCTTACTCCTGATTGTTTTTATAGTTGTTGTTGTTTTTGTTGTTTTTTCCTTTTGTTATTCTTTTTTCTTTTGTTGTTGTTTTTGTAGTGTACGTATTTTGTGGTAGTTCTTACTCATGGTAGTGTACATACTTTGTGGTAGTAAAGTAGTTATCCGAAATAACTAACACATTAATTGCCAAGCCTGTTCGTTACATCGAGTTTTTCGTTAATTCGGGTACTCACTTATAGGATAGCATTAACACCGGGACATTTTATCATTAGTAGTGCACTAAGAGCACTCCCAGAGCGAAGATTTTCAGTTGAAATATGAAACTTACACAAATGGAATCAAATCACAAGCATTAAACAGTCGGAACAACCAAACATCAAAAACAACTCAATGGTCATCATCCATGAAGATAACTGTATACCACGGAAGGACTCTAAAATACGTGTGGTGGACATTCGAACAACGAAGAGAATCATTCGACGACCAATTCATAAGCTAGCACTTCTACCTTTTTGAAAGCCTTTCGACCAAAAACCACACACTATTCAACATACTCGCCTCCTTCAAGCAACGAATACGTTCAACAGCTATGCAATGCACACTAAATTATCTTTACACTTTGTTTTTGTTTTTGCTTTTGTTTTATTTTAAACAAATCATATTTAAAAACAAATCAAACACAATTCAACATTCTCGCCTCCTTCAATCAACGAATACGTTCAACACCTATGCAATGCACACCAAATTGCATTATCTTTACTCAACAACAAAACATGCACACAAGGCGCACAATTACACTACAGCTCATGTCCTAACATGAATGCAATGAACGGCAAAATACTGTACTGCATAAATAAACACCGCGCGTACAACTATTTTATTTCATTTTATGTATTCTTTCGGTTTCGATTTCGGTTTCGTAGTACTTACTCCTGGTAGTGTATATAATCTCTAGGTAGTACTTACTCCTGGTAGTGTACATACTCTCTGGGTAGTACCTTACTCCTGACTGTTTTTATAGTTGTTGTTGTTTTTTTCCTTTTGTTATTCTTTTTTTCTTTTGTTGTTGTTTTTGTAGTGTACGTATTTTGTGGTAGTTCTTACCCATAGTGTACATACTTACTAGGTAGTACTTACATCTAGTAGTGTACATACTTTCTGGTAGTACTTACTTCTGGTAGTGTACATACTTTGTGGTAGTAAAGTAGTTTTCCGAAATAACGAACACATTAATTGCCAGGCCTGTTCGTTACATAGAATTTTTCGTTAATTCGGGTACTCACTTATAGGATAGCATTAACTCCGGGACATTTTATCATTAGTAGTGCACTAAGAGCACTCCCAGCGCGAAGATTTTCAGTTGGAATAAGCAGGTTACACAAATGGAATCAAATCACAAGCATTAAATAGTCGGAACAACCAAACATTAAAAATAACTCAATGGTCATCATCAATGAATATAATATACCATCACAAAAATGGCAAATTGAAAAAGTTTTAAACTGTATACCACGGAAGGACTCTAAAATACGTGTGGTGGACATGCGAACAACGAAGGGAATCATTCGACGACCAATTCATAAGCTAGCACTTCTACCTTTTTGAAAGCCTTTCGACCAAAAATCACACACAATTCAACATACTCGTCTCCTTCAATCAACGAAAACGTTCAACAGCTATGCATTGCACACCAAATTGCATCATCTTTACTCAACAACAAAACATGCACCCAAAGCGCACAATTACACTGCCGCTCATGTCCTAACTTGAATGCAATGAACGGCAAAATACTATATCAAGAATGATAGAAGACAAGATTACGACAGACTGAAGCGTTCACGACCCACGAATGGGAATAGGCAACAGAAGAAATGTGAAACATAGTGAACCAAATTGAATAATGTGCAGATAAAATATCACAATGAACGTAATTCTTAAAATCTTCATTTATAAAATGATCCAATTCAATAATGCATATTTATAATTAAAATTATATGTTTTGTTACGAAAAGTTCGCCATTTTGCCAACTTTTTTGTTGGTTGGAAAAGTGAAAAAAATTCTTTATATACGACTTTTTGTACTATTGTTGTTTAATTCTGCCATTGTGGACTTCTTTTTCAAGTTAATACATTTTTCACTTATAATTTTAAATAATAATTAAGCACTAGCTTTGACTTCAGCTCTTTGTTTTGGTTTTATTGCTTTGTACCACCGTGCAATTTGTAAATTTGTCTTTTGTTTTTTGTGTTCTGGGTCGTGAAAGTTGTCACTCAACAGGAACTCAAAACCCAAAACAGCTACCTGTAAACGAATGCCGTAATCTTTTCTTCTATCATTCTTGTACTATATTGCATAAATAAACACCGCGCGTACAACTATTTTATTTTACTTTATGGATTCTTCATATTCTTTCGGTTTCGATTTCGGTTTCGCAGTACTTACTCCTGGTAGTGTACATAATCTCTAGGTAGTACTTACTCCTGGTAATGTACATACTCGCTGGGTAGTACCTTATTCCGAAATGTTTTCATAGTTGTTGTTGTCTTTTCCTTTTGTTATTCTTTTTTTCTTTTGTTATTGTTGTTTTTGTAGTGTACGTATTTTGTGGTAGTTCCTACTCATGGTAGTGAACATACTTCCTAGGTAGTACTTACACCTAGTAGTGTGCATACTTTCTGGTAGTACTTACTCATGGTAGTGCACATACTTTCTAGGTAGTACTTACTCCTGGTAGTGTACATACTTTGTTGTAGTATAGTAGTTTTCCGAAATAACGAACACATTAATTGCCAGGCCTGTCGTTACATCGAATTATTCTGGAAGGACTCTAAAATACGTGTGGTGGACATTCGAACAAAGAAGGCAATCATTCGACGACCAATTCATAAGCTAGCATTTCTACCTTTTAGAAAGCCTTTCGACCAAAAATCAAACACAATTCAACATACTCGCCTCCTTCAATCAACGAATACGTTCAACAACTATTTTTTTTTTGTTTATATATTAGGGGGAAGCATCGAAAGCCGGAGTGCGGAACTTTAATCCGCTAAACCTAACCTACTCCCAACTCAAGACTCTCCCACGGAACCACCGGATTAAGTATGACTTCGTGGGAGTGACAAGACAATTTTAGGTCTCCTCTATGGCACGGACAGACAGACGCCTAACCTGTTGTACATGTCTCAGTTCTATCATAATTGAAGCTGCCGCTTCGCTAACATCTTTCCACTTATTTGGGGACTGGCACATAAGTGCCAGATCATATTTTAAAACAATCAAACAAAATTCAACATACTCGCCTCCTTCAATCAACAAATACGTTCACCAGCTATGCCATGTACACCAAATTGCATTATCTTTACTCAATAACAAAGCATACACACAAAGCGCTCAATTACACTGCAGCTCATGTCCTAACATGGATGCAATGATCGGCAAAATACTATTTTGCATAAATAAACACTGCGCGTACAACTACCAGGAGTAGTACTTACTCCTGGTAGTGTACATACTCTCTGGGTAGTACCTTACTCCTGATTGTTTTTATAGTTGTTGTTGTTTTTTTCCTTTTGTTATTCTTTTTTCTTTTGTTGTTGTTTTTGTAGTGTACGTATTTTGTGGTAGTAAAGTAGTTATCCGAAATAACTAACACATTAATTGCCAGGCCTGTTCGTTACATCGAGTTTTTCGTTAATTCGGGTACTCACTTATAGGATAGCATTAACACCGGGACATTTTATCATTAGTAGTGCACTAAGAGCACTCCCAGAGCGAAGATTTTCACTTGAAATATGAAACTTACACAAATGGAATCAAATCACAAGCATTAAACAGTCAGAACAACCAAACATCAAAAACAACTTAATGGTCATCATCCATGAAGATAACTGTATACCACGGAAGGACTCTAAAATACGTGTGGTGGACATTCGAACAACGAAGAGAATCATTCGACGACCAATTCATAAGCTAGCTCTTCTACCTTTTTGAAAGCCTTTCGACCAAAAATCACACACTATTCAACATACTCGCCTCCTTCAAGCAACGAATACGTTCAACAGCTATGCAATGCACACTAAATTATCTTTACACTTTGTTTTTGTTTTTGCTTTTGTTTTATTTTAAACAAATCATATTTAAAAACAAATCAAACACAATTCAACATTCTCGCCTCCTTCAATCAACGACTACGTTCAACACCTATGCAATGCACACCAAATTGCATTATCTTTACTCAACAACAAAACATGCACACAAGGCGCACAATTACACTACAGCTCATGTCCTAACATGAATGCAATGAACGGCAAAATACTGTACTGCATAAATAAACACCGCGCGTACAACTATTTTATTTTATTTTATGTATTCTTTCGGTTTCGATTTCGGTTTCGTAGTACTTACTCCTGGTAGTGTATATAATCTCTAGGTAGTACTTACTCCTGGTAGTGTACATACTCTCTGGGTAGTACCTTACTCCTGACTGTTTTTATAGTTGTTGTTGTTTTTTTCCTTTTGTTATTCTTTTTTTCTTTTGTTGTTGTTTTTGTAGTGTACGTATTTTGTGGTAGTTCTTACCCATAGTGTACATACTTACTAGGTAGTACTTACATCTAGTAGTGTACATACTTTCTGGTAGTACTTACTCCTGGTAGTGTACATACTTTGTGGTAGTAAAGTAGTTTTCCGAAATAACGAACACATTAATTGCCAGGCCTGTTCGTTACATAGAATTTTTCGTTAATTCGGGTACTCACTTATAGGATAGCATTAACTCCGGGACATTTTATCATTAGTAGTGCACTAAGAGCACTCCCAGCGCGAAGATTTTCAGTTGGAATAAGCAGGTTACACAAATGGAATCAAATCACAAGCATTAAATAGTCGGAACAACCAAACATTAAAAATAACTCAATGGTCATCATCAATGAATATAATATACCATCACAAAAATGGCAAATTGAAAAAGTTTTAAACTGTATACCACGGAAGGACTCTAAAATACGTGTGGTGGACATGCGAACAACGAAGGGAATCATTCGACGACCAATTCATAAGCTAGCACTTCTACCTTTTTGAAAGCCTTTCGACCAAAAATCACACACAATTCAACATACTCGTCTCCTTCAATCAACGAAAACGTTCAACAGCTATGCATTGCACACCAAATTGCATCATCTTTACTCAACAACAGAACAAAGCGCACAATTACACTGCCGCTCATGTCCTAACTTGAATGCAATGAACGGCAAAATACTATATCAAGAATGGTAGAAGACAAGATTACGACAGACTGAAGCGTTCACGACCCACGAATGGGAATAGGCAACAGAAGAAATGTGAAACATAGTGAACCAAATTGAATAATGTGCAGATAAAATATCACAATGAACGTAATTCTTAAAATCTTCATTTATAAAATGATCCAATTCAATAATGCATATTTATAATTAAAATTATATGTTTTGTTACGAAAAGTTCGCCATTTTGCCAACTTTTTTGTTGGTTGGAAAAGTGGAAAAAATTCTTTATATACGACTTTTTTGTACTATTGTTGTTTAATTCTGCCATTGTGGACTTCTTTTTCAAGTTAATACATTTTTCACTTAGAATTTTAAATAATAATTAAGCACTAGCTTTGACTTCAGCTCTTTGTTTTGGTTTTATTGCTTTGTACCACCGTGCAATTTGTAAATTTGTCTTTTGTTTTTTGTGTTCTGGGTCGTGAAAGTTGTCACTCAACAGGAACTCAAAACCCAAAACAGCTACCTGTAAACGAATGTCGTAATCTTGTCTTCTATCATTCTTGTACTATATTGCATAAATAAACACCGCGCGTACAACTATTTTATTTTATTTTATGTATTCTTCATATTCTTTCGGTTGCGATTTCGGTTTCGCAGTACTTACTCCTGGTAGTGTACATAATCTCTAGGTAGTACTTACTCCTGGTAATGTACATACTCTCTGGGTAGTACCTTATTCCGAAATGTTTTCATAGTTGTTGTTGTCTTTTCCTTTTGTTATTCTTTTATTCTTTTGTTGTTGTTGTTTTTGTAGTGTACGTATTTTGTGGTAGTTCCTACTCATGGTAGTGAACATACTTTCTAGGTAGTACTTACACCTAGTAGTGTGCATACTTTCTGGTAGTACTTACTCCTGGTAGTGCACATACTTTCTAGGTAGTACTTACTCCTGGTAGTGTACATACTTTGTTGTAGTATAGTAGTTTTCCGAAATAACGAACACATTAATTGCCAGGCCTGTTCGTTACATCGAATTATTCTGGAAGGACTCTAAAATACGTGTGGTGGACATTCGAACAACGAAGAGAATCATTCGACGACCAATTCATAAGCTAGCACTTCTACCTTTTTGAAAGCCTTTCGACCAAAAATCACACACAATTCAACATACTCGCCTCCTTCAATCAACGAATACGGTCAACAGCTATGCAATGCACACTAAATTCTCTTTACACTTTGTTTTTGTTTTATTGTAAATAAATCATATTTAAAAACAAATCAAACACAATTCAACATACTCGCCTCCTTCAATCAACAAATACGTTCACCAGCTATGCCATGTACACCAATTTGGTGTACAACTACCAGGAGTAGTGTACAGTAATACCCCGACCTACGCTACCCCGTTTTACGCGAATTCGAAGATACGCGGTTTTTCATTTTGATTGCCGCGCGAATTAAGAATGCTATTTAGGCAATTCTAAAATATATATTTTACCAGGATATTACTCCTGGGTTTCTCTTTATTTAATATAAAGGTATTATAAAATACATCTAACTATGTCTATGGTTTATATTAAACTAAGTTGAAGAACACACAGTGCGTCCGATACACTGTATTTATAGCTTTATACTGATGTAGCGTGGCGTGCTGTGATTCGTTGTTTTAGGTGGCATGATATTTGCTGTTGATTCTTGTGGCATGATGTTATCTCCCTTTGTTTGAATGTTCACGTTGTATATATAGGTGAAGGTATTAACTCGCGCATCGGCTCTCTCGCTCCGCCCACTCAGTGTTCAATTTGCGACAGGTTTAAACGTGTTCCGCGTGAAATTGTTTTAAGTGCGCAGTGCGTTTTATTTATAATTTCTAATTATGTCGTCTAAAAGAACGAAAAATGAGTCATTTGAGCCTAACAAGAAAAGAAAAACACTGTCTTTGGAGTGTAAACTGAATATAATTAAAGACTTTGAAGCAAAAATGAAAATTTGTGAATTGGCAAAGAAATTGACCTACCGGAATCAACAGTCCGAACGGTTGTAAAAGGTAAAGAAAAAATTATGACCGCTGTGAAAGACTCTCAATCTTTGAATTCAAGTATCATCAGTAAGCGTCACGGTATTATCGCACAGATGGAAACATTGCTACAGTCATGGTGTGATAATCAAGTAAGAGTGAAAAATTGTCCTGTTGATCAAAATACAGTGTGCTTTCAAGCAAAGCAGATTTTTGAAAAACTAAAAGAAGAAGCTGGGGAGGCGGCTGAAAATGAAGTGTTTAAAGCTAGTAACGGCTGGTTCAGCCGATTTAAGAGTCGTTGTAATTGGCATAGCATCGCAGAGAGTGGAGAAGCGGCAAGCGCTGATAAAGAAACTGCATCTCTCTATCCAGAAAAACTCAAAACAATGATAGATGAAGGTGGCTACACTAGTCAAACTATTTTCAACGTAGATGAAACAGGTCTTTTTTGGAAGAAAATGCCTAAAAGAACTTTTATTGCGCGTGAAGAGAAAACTTTTCCAGGTTTTAAAGCCGCCAAGGATCGATTAACAGTGATGGTTGGTGCGAATGCAGCTGGAGATTGTAAATTAAAACCTCTCTTAGTTTATCGCTCAGAAAATCCAAGAGCCTTAAAAAATAAATCTAAAGCTGGTTTGCCTGTCATTTGGAAGTCTAATGCAAAAGTTTGGGTGACAGCTTCTCTTTTTGAAGACTGGTTTGGCCATCATTTTATTCCTGAAGTCGAACGTTACTGCCGATTAAAAGAAATCCCATTCAAAGTGATGCTACTAATTGACAATGCGCCAGGTCATCCTCCCGCAACTCTAATTAATTTCGATCCACGTGTGGAAGTTGTATTTTTGCCACCAAACACTACCAGCTTGCTTCAACCAATGGACCAGGGAGTCATTAAAACATTTAAAGCTTACTACACAAGGCGGTCATTTGCACATCTACATGAAGCTATGAGACAAAACAATGAGCTTTCTGTTAAAGACTTTTGGAAGCAATTCAATGTTTTAGATGCTGTAAGAATTATTGGACAATCTTGGAATGAGGTTTCACAAAAAACTCTCAATGGTGTCTGGAAAAAACTGTGTCCATTTTTTTTCACCTCTGAAACCCAAGGAGAAACCATTTCAGATCCTGAACAAATCGATAGCATAATAGAAGAAGTGGTCGATATCGGCAAGCAATTAAATTTAGAGGTCGATAATGATGACGTTCAAGAATTGCTAGATTCACACAATCAAGAGCTAACAATTGACGACGTTATAGAAATGCGTAAGTATGAGCAAGATATTGACCAAACTGATTCGCTAGACCCAGTTGAATCGGTAAATCAAATGACAATTGCAAACTTAACAGAAGGGCTCAATTCAATTGAAAAGGGGTTACAAATTTTAGAAAAAATTGATTCTAATGAAGAACGCATTTCTACTACAAAACGAGGGATAAAAAAATTACTGGTATGCTACGAGGAAATTTTACGTGAAAAGAAGACAAATTTAACTCGTCAGGCAACACTGTTAGAATATATGAAGCCTTCGACATCAAAATAACTTCGGTTTAGCTTACTTTATTCATAACAATGTAATATTTTTTTATTATCCTACACTTTATTAAACATTTTTCTTCTAAATTATTGTTTTCTTTAAACTCTGGTCCCGATTAAACAAACTTTATATGTATTTATATGCAACGTTGAACCCCAACTTACGCGAATTCGACTTACACGGCAACCGTAAGTCCGGGGTATTACTGTACATACTCTCTGGGTAGTACCTTACTCCTGATTGTTTTTATAGTTGTTGTTGTTTTTGTTGTTTTTTTCCTTTTGTTATTCTTTTTTCTTTTGTTGTTGTTTTTGTAGTGTACGTATTTTGTGGTAGTTCTTACTCATGTTAGTGTACATACTTTGTGGTAGTAAAGTAGTTTTCCGAAATAACGAACACATTAATTGCCAGGCCTGTTCGTTACATCGAGTTTTTCGCTAATTCGGGTACTCACTTATAGGATAGCATTAACACCGGGACATTTTATCATTAGTAGTGCACTAAGAGCACTCCCAGCGCGAAGATATTCAGTTGAAATATGAAACTTACACAAATGGAATCAAATCACAAGCATTAAACAGTCGGAACAACCAAACATCAAAAATAACTCAATGGTCATCATCAATGAATATAATATACCATCACAAAAATGGCAAATTGAAAAAGTTTTAAACTGTATACCACGGAAGGACTCTAAAATACGTGTGGTGGACATGCGAGCAACGAAGGGAATCATTCGACGACCAATTCATAAGCTAGCACTTCTACCTTTTTGAAAGCCTTTCGACCGAAAATCACACACAATTCAACATACTCGTCTCCTTCAATCAACGAAAACGTTCAACAGCTATGCAATGCACACCAAATTGCATCATCTTTACTCAACAACAAAACATGCACACAAAGCGCACAATTACACTGCCGCTCATGTCCTAACTTGAATGCAATGAACTGCAAAATACTATATCAAGAATGATAGAAGACAAGATAGACTGAAGCGTTCACGACCCACGAATGGGAATAGGCAACAGAAGAAATGTGAAACATAGTGAACCAAATTGAATAATGTGCAGATAAAATATCACAATGAACGTAATTCTTAAAATCTTCATTTATAAAATGATCCAATATAATAATGCATATTTATAATTAAAATTATATGTTTTGTTACAAAAAGTTCGCCATTTTGCCAACTTTTTTGTTGGTTGGAAAAGTGAAAAAAAATCTTTATATACGACTTTTTTGTACTATTGTTGTTTAATTCTGCCATTGTGGACTTCTTTTTCAAGTTAATACATTTTTCACTTAGAATTTTAAATAATAATTAAGCACTAGCCTTGACTTCAGCTCTTTGTTTTGGTTTTATTGCTTTGTACCACCGTGCAATTTGTAAATTTGTCTTTTGTTTATTGTGTTCTGGGTCGTGAAAGTTGTCACTCAACAGGAACTCAAAACCCAAAACAGCTACCTGTAAACGAATGTCGTAATCTTGTCTTCTATCATTCTTGTACTATATTGCATAAATAAACACCGCGCGTACAACTATTTTATTTTATTTTATGTATTCTTTATATTCTTTCGGTTTCGATTTCGGTTTCGCAGTACTTACTCTTCTATCATTCTTGTACTATATTGCATAAATAAACACCGCGCGTACAACTATTTTATTTTATTTTATGTATTCTTTATATTCTTTCGGTTTCGATTTCGGTTTCGCAGTACTTACTCCTGGTAGTGTACATAATCTCTAGGTAGTACTTACTCCTGGTAATGTACATACTCTCTGGGTAGTACCTTATTCCGAAATGTTTTCATAGTTGTTGTTGTCTTTTCCTTTTGTTATTCTTTTTTTCTTTTGTTGTTGTTGTTTTTGTAGTGTACGTATTTTGTGGTAGTTCCTACTCATGGTAGTGAACATACTTTCTAGGTAGTACTTACACCTAGTAGTGTGCATACTTTCTAGGTAGTACTTACTCCTGGTAGTGTACATACTTTGTGGTAGTAAAGTAGTTTTCCGATATAACGAACACATTAATTGCCAGGCCTGTTCGTTACATCGAATTATTCTGGAAGGACTCTAAAATACGTGTGGTGGACATTCGAACAAGGAAGGCAATCATTCGACGACCAATACATAAGCTAGCACTTCTACCTTTTAGAAAGCTTTTCGACCAAAAATCAAACACAATTCAACATACTCGCCTCCTTCAATCAACGAATATGTTCAACAGCTATTTTTTTTATAGTGGGGGGAAGCATCGAAAGTGCGGAACTTTAATCCGCTAAACCTAACCTACTCCCAACTCAAGACTCTCCCACGGAACCACCGGATAAAGTATTACTTCGTGGGAGTGAAAAGACAATTTTAGGTCTCCTCTATGGCACGGACAGACAGACGCCTAACCTGTTGTACATGTCTCAGTTCTATCATAATTGAAGCTGCCGCTTCGCTAACAGCTTTCCACTTATTTGGGGACTGGCACATAAGTGCAGTCAAGTTTCCCACCGTAAAACTACCCCCAAGTGCAGTTTTCAGCCTGTCCCTTACGTTCAAAAATCGAGCTCAGTGAAAAAGTACGTGATCGGAATCTTCTATGGACTCCGTACACATCGGACAATACGGACTATCGTCGTGATGGAATTTGTGGAGATAGCTTGTAAAGCACCCATGACCACTTAATATTTGGGTCAAATGAAAGTTCAAGTCCCCATGCTGTCTATTTATCCATGACTGGATGTCAGGGATAAGTCTGGGAGTCCAGACGGTTGAGGTTTGCCACCGCTGCTGCCACATTGTTATAGTCTTAACTCTCTCTTCTCTCTTTTTTGATACTGTGGGTTTTGATAGTTCGCTTAATCTTGCGAATTCATCACCCTGGATGTCTATGGGCGGCATACTTGCCAATACTTCAGCTGCTTCGCTGGATATAGTTCTGAAAGCACTTATTACTCTTATTGCTGATAGTCGATGTACCACATTAATTGGTCTGATATACGCTTTTAAGTCTAGCGCTTGGGCCCATATTGGGACCGCATACAATATTACGGATCTCATAGCTTTTGCAATTAGAAATCGCCGGTTGGAACGCACGCAGCCTTTATTTGCCATCATTCTTGATAGGGCGTTAAATGTTTGGCGTTATAATTTATGCAAACTCATGGAAGAGAACCATTGTCGTAGACCATTTATACAATCATTGCATTTGATGCGGAGGTCAGCTATGTGCTTAGCCACTGCTACTACTATAAGGTCGTCGGCATATGCGATTAATTTCACAGTTTTTGGTTGTTGTATTTTCAGCACCCCGTCATACATTAGATTCCATAAAAGGGGTCCTAAAACCGATCCCTGCGGTACTCCGCTCGTAACACAGTAGCTCTTGCAGCCTTCTATTTTCAAAATAACTCATTATTATTTTTATGAGGTATTGAGGGGCCGTATATCATATAGGGCTTTTATTATGTTTGCCCATTTCGCTGAGTTGAAAGCATTCTTCACATCCAGGGTAATCAGCGCGCAATATTTTTTTGTCCCACCTTTCCATCGTTTGCCACTCACCGCACATTATGCTGTGTCGACGACTTCTTTCAATGCGTCAATAGTGGACTTCTGTTTTATAAAGCCGTATTGTGTTTCTGAAAGTCCGCCGGCTTTTTGGATTGCTGAATCCAAGCGGTTTCTTATTATATTTTCGAACACCTTTCCCATTGTATCGAGCATGCACAGTGGTCGATATGATGAAGGATCTTCTGGTTTCTTCGGTTTAGGAAGTAGAACTAAGCGCTGTACTTTCCAAGGGTCGGGGAACACCCCTTCTTTTATACATGCGTTATACATTTTGACAAAAAGGGCAGGTCTTGAAGTTATAGCTACCTTTAGAACCCTGTTAGGTATGCCGTCTATCCCAGGTGCTTTGTTGCTCTTATTTTTTTTTAATTTTTTTCGCTATGGCCAATATTTCTTCTTCCGTAATTAAGGGCGCCGCCTTCGTTTTGTCGTTCAATTTATAAAATCGGATCGTGCTTCGGAAATAATGCTTCGGAAATAATGCTTCGACGACTTTTCTCATAAAAGCTGCGCTTTTAGGTTAGGCTTTTGCTGATCCAGCAACGGTGGATACCTCAATTTCGATAATAGGAGGTGATCTCATAATTTTAGAGTTCCTTCGAAAAGGATTATCCGGTGTACACCCAGAACTATTTTCAGTAGCCATTTATGTATTCTTCATATTCTTTCGGTTTCGGTTTCGTAGTACTTACTCCTGGTAGTGTACATAATCTCTGGGTAGAAACTTACTCCTGATTGTTTTTATACTCTCGCAATAAAGTTGCTAGAGAGTATTATAGTTTTGTTCACATAACGGTTGTTTGTAACACCCAAAACTAAACGAGTTAGATATAGGGTTATATATACCAAAGTGATCAGGGTGAAGAGTGGAGTTCAAATCCGAATGTCTGTCTGTCCGTTCGTCCGTCCGTCCGTCCGTCCGTCTGTGCAAGCTGTAACTTGAGTAAAAATTAAGATATCTTGATGAAACTTGGCACACTTATTTCTTCACACCATAGTTTTTTTTTGTTTTTGTTTTTGTTTTAAACAAATCATATTTAAAAACAAATAAAACAAAATTCAACATACTCGCCTCCTTCAATCAACTAATACGTTCAACAGCTATGCACTGCACACCAAATTCTCTTTACACTTTGCTTTTGTTTTTGTGTTTGTTTTATTTTAAACAAATCATATTTAAAAACAAATCAAACACAATTCAACATACTCGCCTCTTTCAATTAATGAATACGTTCACCAGCTATGCAATGTACACCAAATTGCATCATCTTCACTCAACAACAAAACATGCACTCAAAGCGCACAATTACACTGCCGCTCTTGTCCTAACATGAATGCAATGAACGGCAAAATACTATATTGCATAAATAAACACGTTGAGCAACACCAAAAGCTCCGTCAGGATCGGGAAGGACCTCTCCGAGCCGTTCGATACCAAACGAGGTTTCAGACAAGGTGACTCGCTATCGTGCGACTTCTTTAACTTGATGCTGGAGAAAATTATAAGAGCTGCAGAGCTAAATAGAGAAGGTACAATCTTCTACAAGAGTGTACAGCTCCTGGCGTACGCCGATGATATTGATATCATCGGAAGCAACAACCGCGCCGTTAGTTCTGCTTTTTCCCGCCTGGATAAGGAAGCGAAGCGAATGGGTCTGGTGGTGAACGAGGACAAGACGAAATATCTCCTGTCATCAAACAAACAGTCAGCGCATTCGCGTCTTGGCTCCCACGTCACTGTTGACAGTCATAACTTTGAAGTTGTAGATAATTTCGTATACCTAGGAACCAACATTAACACCGATAATAATGTCAGCCTTGAAATCCAATGCAGAATCACTCTTGCCAACAGGTGCTACTATGGACTGAGTAGGCAATTGAAAAGTAAAGTCCTCTCTCGACGAACAAAAACTAAACTCTACAAGTCCCTCATCATTCCCGTCCTACTTTATGGTGCAGAAGCGTGGACGGTGTCAACATCCGATGAGACGGCACTAGGAGTTTTCGAGAGAAAGGTTTTGCGGAAGATTTACGGTCCCTTAAACATTGGCAACGGCGAATACCGCAGAAGATGGAATGATGAGCTGTATGTGTTGTTCGACGACATAGACATAGTCCAGCGAATAAAAAGACAGCGGCTACGCTGGCTGGGTCATGTTGTTCGAATGGATGAAAGTGCCCCAGCTCTGAAAGTTTTCGATGCAGTACCCGCTGGTGGAAGCCGAGGAAGAGGGAGACCTCCACTCCGGTGGAAGGACCAGGTGGAGAAGGACCTGTCTTCACTTGGTATTACCAATTGGCGCCAAACCGCCAAAAGGAGAGATGCGTGGCGCACTGTTGTGGACTCGGCTATAACCGCGTAAGCGGTTTCTACGCCAGTTAAGAAGAGAATAAATAAACACCGCGCGTACAACTATTTTATTTTATGTATTCTTCATATTCTTTCGGTTTCGTAGGGTTTTTATAGTTGTTGTTGTTTTTTTTCCTTTTGTTATTCTATTTTTTCTTTTGTTGTGGTTATTTTCGTAGTGTACGTATTTTGTGGTAGTTCTTACTCATGGTAGTGTACATACTTTCTGGTAGTACTTACTCCTGGTATACCACGGAAGGACTCTAAAATACGTGTGGTGGACATTCGAACGACGAAGAGAATCGTTCGACGACCAATTCATAAGCTAGCACTTCTACCTTTTTGAAAGCCTTTCGACCAAAAATCAAACACAATTCAACATACTCGCCTCCTTCAATCAACTAATACGTTCAACAGCTATGCACTGCACACCAAATTCTCTTTACACTTTTTTTAGTTTTTGTTTTTGTTTTATTTTAAACAAATCATATTTAAAAACAAATCAAACACAATTCAACATACTCGCCTCCTTCAATCAACGAATACGGTCAACAGCTATGCAATGCACACTAAATTCTCTTTACACTTTGTTTTTGTTTTATTTTAAACAAATCATATTTAAAAACAAATCAAAAACAATTCAACATACTCGCCTCCTTCAATCAACAAATACGTTCACCAGCTATGCCATGTACACCAAATTGCATTATCTTTACTCAACAACAAAACATACACACAAAGCGCACAATTACACTGCAGCTCATGTCCTAACATGAATGCAATGATCGGCAAAATACTATTTTGCATAAATAAACACCGCGCGTACAACTACCAGGAGTAGTACTTACTCCTGGTAGTGTACATAATCTCTAGTGTACCAGGTTACTCCTGGTAGTGTACATACTCTCTGGGTAGTACCTTACTCCTGATTGTTTTTATAGTTGTTGTTGTTTTTTCCTTTTGTTATTCTTTTTTATACTCTCGCAACAAAGTTGCTACGAGAGTATTATAGTTTTGTCCACAAAACGGTTGGTTGTAAGTCCTAAAACTAAACGAGTTAGATATAGGGTTATATATATCCAAATGATCAGGGTGACGAGAAAAGTTCAAATCCGGATGTCTGTCTGTCCGTCGAAGTGGGCGTGGCCCCTCCCCCTACTAAGTTTTTTGTACATATCTCGCAAACTACTAAAGGTATATCAAGGAAACTTTCTAGAGTCGTTTCTTTTAGGTACTACCTTATACAGTCCAATGGAGGAAATCGGATTGTAACCACGCCCACCTCCCATACAAAGGTTATGTTGAAAACTACTAAAAGTGAGTTAACTCAATAACAAAAAACGCCAGAAACACTAAATTTCACATAAGAAATGGCAGATGAAAGCTGCACTCAGATTTTTTTACAAAATGGAAAAAGGGCGTGGCATCGCCCACTTATGGGTCAAAAACCTCAGGAACTACTCGACCGATTTCATTGAAACTTGGTTTGTAATAGTTTCCTTACCCCCCAATAATAAGTTGTGAAAATTGGCCAAATCGCTTCACAATTGCGCCTACTTCCTATATACCGGAACTTTGAAGACGATCTGAATTGTTTACTTTACAATATATAAAGTAAGTACTAGTGAAGATATCGGTGCAGAACTTGACAAAAATACTGTATTTAAAGAGTGGCATCGCCCTTCTAAAAATCGTCGAAATCGGTCCATAAGTTTTCAAGACCCTATATATCGAATATGAGGACCTCAGTACTTCTAACAAATTTTTTACCGAAATTATAGTTAAGTCTCTCAGTATATTGAAGAAATTTTGAGGGAATATTTTAGACGAAAATCTTGGTTCGAAGATGGGCATTGACACCCCCCACCAAATGGCAAAAACCAAAAACATATAAAGAGGTATAACTAAGCAATATATTAAGCTATTGAAGTAAAATTTGATATGAAGGATCGCACTATGAAGGGGCATATGTGGATGTAATGTTTATAGGTAAGTGGGCGTGGCTCCGCCCCTAACAAAGTTTTTGTACATATCTCGTAAAATACTACAGCTATATCTACCTAACTCTATAGAGTCGTTTCTTTTAGGTATCTCCTTATACAGTCCAAAAATCGGGTTATAACCACACCCACCTCTCATACAAAGGTTATGTTTAAAACGACTAAAAATGTTTTCATTTACTAAGGGGAAAATACTAGAAATTACATTTCATTAGAAAGAAGGTACCCACCCACAATGGTATAAAAATTTTAAATGAGCGTGGTTCCACCCACTTATGGGTCAATAACTATATCTCCGAAACTACTATACCAATTTCAATGAAATTCGGTTTATAATGTCTTACTGGCTTCCCAATGATATGTTATGAAAATTGTCCAAATCTGTTCACAAGCACGGCTACTTCCCATATACCAGAACTTTGAAGTTGATCTGAATCGTTTACTTTTCAGTATATAAGGCCCCAAGGCCCCATGAACATGAAGACCTCTGAGCTTCGAATTATTTTTTTACCGAAAATATAAGTAAGTCTCGAAGATATTTTGAAGAAATTCGTAGGGAATATTTATACTCTCGCAACATCTTGCACATAGTATAAAAGGTTTGTTCACACGGTTGGTTGTCCGTCCGTCCGTGCAAGCGATAACTTGAGTAAAAATTGATATATCTTGATGAAACTTGGTACGTAATAAGGTTGCTTCCGAAAATGGAAATCGATATCGGATCACTGCCACGTCTACAAAATGGTGATAACCGAAAACCTATAAAGTGCTATATTTATGGCTTAGTTAATATTGCCTTATATAATATCTTCCAAAAATAGAGAAAATCGGATTATAACCACGCCTACCTCCCATACAAAGTTTAAGTTGAAAACGACTAAAAATGCTGTAATTCCATAAGGAAAAGCACCAGAACCCGTAAATTCCACGGTAAAGATGGTGCGGAGGGGCTGGACTCAAATTGGTATGCAAAATTTTAATTGGGCGTGTCTCCGTCCGCTTATGGGTCAAAAAACATATACCCGAAACTACTCAAACAAAATTCAACAAAATTCGGTTCGTAACATTTCCTTGGCTTTCCAGTGCTATAGCAACAGTGAAGATATCGGAACGAAATTTTGCACAAATACGTTATTTCTAGTGTGACATAAAAATCTGACTATAACTTTTCAAGGCCCCAGATATCGAACATGAGGAGTTCTAAGTTTGTGGCACATTATTTTTTTTTTAAATATCGGTAAATCTCTCAGATATTCTAAAGCAATTGAAAGGAGATGTGTTCCTTCTAACAGTGTACCACTGTGACAAATACGTAAAATACAATGTAGCTTTGTTGAAAAAATAAGTGAAATCGAATCAAAAAAACCGGACTTCCCCTGGTCCTCATATATCTAATACATATATATGGATTTTCGAAATTATGTTTTCTTTATACCGTAAATAACGGACTTTAAATAAAATGCGCTTAAGATAAATAAAAGCTCTATAAAAGCAGAAAGTATTTACACACTCTTTTTAATTTCGTTGATTAAGTTATTTATTTTCTTAAGTAAGATTTAATTTCAATTAATTATGCCTCGATTAAATAAAAGATCTGTTGTACAAAGTCGTCTTAATAATAGAAGACGTATGCAGACTCTTCGGGCAAATTCGTTATATAGAGTTAGTGAGCAATCACAAAATACTCAAAGCCATGCTGATCGCAGACTAGACCCCGAAGTACGCCTGTCCAAACAAACTATCAATACAGTTCAACATAGGACAAGGCGGCAAAATCAAGAGGTTCGGTCTGCTGAGCAAAGTATAAATACTGTTCAGCATAGGTCTCGCGCGAAGATCCCGAAATACGGTCTGCTGAACAAATCACACATACCGATCTGCATAGAACCCGGCGTCAAAATCCTCAATTTCGCTCTGAAGAGCAAAGGAGGAACACCAGAGAACATAGGTCTCGGCGTGAAGATCCAGAGGTTCGGTCTGCTGAGCAAAGTATAAATACTGTTCTTCATAGTTCTCGGCGTGAAAATCCCGAAATACGCTCTCCTGAACAAATCACAGACACCATTCAGCATAGAATCCGGCGTCACAATCCTCAATTTCGCTCTGAAGAGCAAAGGAGGAACACCCGAGAACATAGGTCTCGGCGTGAAGATCCAGAGGTTCGGTCTGCTGAGCAAAGTATAAATACTGTTCAGCATAGGTCTCGGCGCGAAGATCCCGAAATACGGTCTGCTGAACAAATCACAGATACCGATTTGCATAGAATCCGGCTACAAAATCCTCAATTTCGCTCTGAAGTGCAAAGTAGAAATACTAGGGAGCATAGAATTCGACGTCAAAACACTATTCTTCACTCAAATGAGCAGTCTCATAATACCGTACTACACCAAGAACTTCGAAGAAATCCTTCCTATAGAAATTTAGAGCGCTTGCGTAATCAATTACAAAGGGAACGTTCAAGAAGAAATCCTGAAACAAGGAGAGAGGAACGTTATAGGGAAACGCAACGTCGACAGCTAATTAGGAGGGGTGCAAGGGAAGAAATTTTAAATCAGAGACGTCGTCAACAACGTCAAATTCGTATTCATAGGGATAACTTGACGAATAGGCAAATTCAAAACGAAAGGCAGTCTCAACGACATACATTAAACAGAGAAAATAATGTTATAGTATCTGATATATTCGCAAATGGTGGCAATTCAAGAGATTTTTTAATAATCCTACCGTAATTTGCATTTGTTGTGGGGGATTATGGTTTCCATACCAAGTACGTATGTTAAATTTTGAAACTATTGCTAGAAGTCACCCGGATGCTACATCTGCTTTCTTTTTAAAACAAAAGTTTCCTTCTGAAGATGGAAACTACAATTTTTGCTCAATTTGTAAAAATGGAATCGTTAAAAATAACATTCCAAAAATATGTTTGTTAAATGGTCTAGACTTTCCGGATATACCAGATTGATTAAAAAATTGAACCCCTATCGAAGAACGGCCAATAATGCCTAGATTACCTTTTATGACCATCCGTCCTTTGGGATATCAAGGGCAAAGTTCGCTTAAAGGTGCCGTTGTTAATATACCTATTTCTGTTAACAATGTTGTAATAACGTTACCGCGGACTTTTGATCAAACTCATGTGATACAAATTCACTTAAGAAGGCGTATGGAATACAATCATGATTATATGACTGATACCATACGTCCTGCGAAGGTTATGGAGGCTTTGAGATTCTTAGTGAATACTCCTCTGTATCGTGAGCATAACATACACATAAATGAGAATTGGATTAAAGGCTTTAATAACCAAGAAGAAGTTCCTTTTGTTGCATCTGCTGAGGATGACAGATTGGTAAATCTCTTTATGAGGAACAGATTTCGCATAATAATCTCTCAGGTAATATTGCCATAGCTCCTATATCTTCAGAGCTAAACCCAGGTGGTCAAGAGACTCTTTTGGATAATATTCCTATAGAAAACTTGGAACATAACCGTTTAGTTATAGCGCCAGGAGAAGGGCAAAGGCCACTTGATATAATTCAAGATAATAATTCAGAAGAGTTGTCATTTGGAACAATATACGTTGGGCAGAAGCGTACATGCTCTGAAACGTATAGTAAGATAGTACGTTCTGAAATTCGCCGCTTTGACCGGAGAGCGTGTACCATTCCAAAGTTGTTCTACGACTATAAAAAATTAGAACTGCTGCAAATTAAGAATAGTACATCAATTTGCCTTCGGAAGTTTTCAGGTCGCAACCGTGTTACGGCTAGGGATGGCAAAAAAATTTTTTTAATCGATTAAATAATCAAATGATTAATTGAAAGATATAAAAAATTAATTGCAATTAATGTAAAAAAATCGATTAATCGATTAATTATAATGTTTTCAAATAATACTAAATTGCATAAAGACCACCACCAGTTTCAGCGCCGAATCTTGTATTATAATGCTCTATCACAGAGTCCCAGACATATCCAAAAAGAGAAAATGGCACAATGAAGTTAAGTAGCACAATGACATTAAATTTTTCAAAATATGCACAGCAATTTTAAAGTAAAACAATTGCTTCTTGCTTGAAAGACTATGTTTTGCAACTTTGCGTAAAAATAAAACCAATAAAATATGAATGTATGTATGTGATTGGCGTTCAACCGTTTAGCCGTAGCCGCTGTCTTTTTATTCCCTGAACTATGTCAATGTCGTCGAATTTCTCGTATGCTCATCGTTCCATCGTCTGCGGTATTCGCCGTTGCAAATGTTCATCGTCTACGCTTCTGCACCATAAAGCAGGACGGGAATGATAAGCGACTTGTAGAGTTTGATTTTGGTTCGTCGAGAGAGGACTTTACTGTTCAATTGCCTACTCAGTCCAAAGTAGCAGTAAATAGGAGACTATATTCTTATTTCAGACATTCAAATTGTGTTGGTATATACACAAAAACAAAAAATGAAATAAAATTAAAATATCGTATTAAAAATTCATTTGTCTTAGCATAAAGGAAAATATATTCATTGAAGTCAAGAAAATTTAGAAGTCTGTTCAACCAAGTTTGAAGAAAAAGCAATTTCGATAAACGTTTTGTTGTCAAACGATTGCGTTTTTCGGTCGCAGTTGCACCTGATTTTGAGAAAAGCCGCTCAGCTGGTACTGAGGTACCAAGTAGATGACAATACTTTTTTGAAAGTCCGTACGGTTTTCATTTCTTCCCAAGCATCAATAGTGTTTCGAAGCTGAAGGGCTTTCATTAATTGGTTTGCTGCTGCAACTCGGCATTTCAATCATGGTGTCAGTGTCATCATCACTTAGGGGAACATTGTCGTTACTCCTAGATTTCAGAGTCTAATTTGTACACATATATTTATATATAACTAGAAGAAATTTAAAATGTAATACCGATTGCTCCAACTTACCACCAATTTCCAGGCTACAGTTGCATGCTTTAATTTTAAATACTGGAACATATTTGATGTGTTATTAGAAATTTTTAAATTTTTGCAGCAAAGTTGACATTTAACGTAGTTATTGCTATTTTATTAAAAAAATGTCCACACTTCTCTTTTAACTGGCGCCATTGCACTTCAAACAACTGAACGTAAAATGCGTTTGACTTAACTGTAAATACAGTGTTACCAGGCATTCATTTGTTGATATTAAACTACGTTGACATATTAGAATTTAACTATGTTTACACCGTTTCCAGTCATTAATGACTGATTCGACCAATTTCGACCCTTGTACGGTAACTTAGATGAACATAAAATGTATTAAATTTCAAAATGCTGTTTGCGATTATTTTGCAATTACTCGAGTAATAGTCGAGTAATTAGAAAAGGTGTTTCGATACAATTAAATCGTAAATTGAATGAAAATAATCGATTAATTTAATCAAATGATTAATCGTTGCCATCCCTAGTTACGGCACAAAATTTATTAAATGAAAACTTTGTTCAAAACTTGATTCAACCTGATGACGGTTACAAAGTTTTGAATGGTGTTAGATCCTCTCCTGCACATTGGGAAGCGGAGAAAAAAAAGCAGTAGCAATGATTCGCCAATTTGGACTTCCAACCTTCTCTATAACCCTATCGGCTGCTGAATCTCAGTGGCTTGAGCTTTTAGTCATTCTGTCGAAAACTGTTGATTCAAAAGATATTACTTAAGAGGAAGCCAATAATTTAACAAGCCAAGATAGATATCGCCTAATTCGATCAGATGCAGTTACATGTTCCTGATATTTTGACTACCGCTATCGTCAAATCCTTAAACTGTTTAAAGTTAATACCGGCATTTTTGGAGCACATTTTGTAAAAAACTATTACTGGAGAGTAGAGTTTTTACAAAGAGGATCTCCGCATGTACATGGCATGTACTGGCTTAATAATGCTCCCAGGATCAACCTTCAAAATCCTGATACATTCCCCGAAGTCATTGATTTCATTGACAATTATGTTTCTACAGATGGTTCAGTGAGCCACTTGGAAAACTATTTAGGTAATCAAAAGCATAATCACAGTCGGTCGTGTACCAGGGAAGAAAGAGGACAACAATTTTGTCGTTTTGGAATACCATATCCACCAATGTCTTCCACACAATTATTGCTACCTCTTTCCGAAACAACCCAAAATGTTGACATTCATAAGGAACACTTTTCTAAAATTCAAAATATTTTGAATTCAAACCTAACTCCCGAAGACATTTCGAATCTAAATGATTTTGATAATTTTTTGTCTGATAGTCGAATAAATATGACTTTTGATAATTATTTGCTGGCTCTGAGGTCTAGCTTATCAAAACCGAAAATATTTCTGAAAAGAAAAATAGAGGATCGCTTTATAAATGCTTACAATCCTCTTATTTTGGAACTCCATAAGGCAAATATGGACATCCAGTATATATTGGACGCATATGCTTGCTGTTCATATATAATTAACTATATCAATAAATCAAACAGAGGAGTTTCTAGGCTCTTAAATGAAGCCATCTTAGAAGTTAATGCCGGGAATTACACAGTAAAGCAAAAACTTCAGCATATAGGTCACAAATTTATATCAGGTACGGAAATATCTGCACAAGAAGCAGTATATTGCTGCATTGGGCTCCATCTGTCGGAAGCAAGTAATGCAGAAATATTTATTAATACATCCCGACCTGAAGAGCGGGTTCGAATGGTAAAACCTAGAGCGGAACTTCAAAACCTTCCTTCAGAGTCGACTGAAATATTCGTAGCTGGTATTTTAGACCGTTATGTACAGCGACCCGATCAGTTAGAAACTGTCTGCTTAGCTGATTTTGCATCACTGTATAGATATGTTAAATCTAGTAGAACAGTACAAGACAGCGATAATGAAGAAGAAGAGAGGGAAGACGATATCTTCCCAGATATCGGAGTTCCAATTCCCCTTAAAGACCATAGTGGTTTTGTTAAAAAACGTACCAAACCGTGTATAATTCGGTACCGAAGATTTAGTCCTGATGTGGCCAGAGTTGAGTATTTCCGCGAAATGGTAATGCTTTTCTATCAATGGCGGAATGAACAGCAAGATCTTATTGAAAATGATAATGAGCAAACTTGCATAACACATCGTATTTTAATAGAGGCAAATCGAAAAAAATATGATGTTTTTGAGCAAAGAGAGCTTGAAAATGTCCTACAAAGTCTTTATAACGAAACAGACTTAGAAGAAGTTGGTCAAAACGATATACCTATTGTGGAAAATGAGTTTCGCGTGTTAGCACTTCCAGAAATAAACCCTAATATTAATTTGCTAGATCTGCATGTCGAAGATTCAACTAATAATGGTACTGAATCTGATTGCAATATTAGGCTTATTAAACTACCTCCTTTAATTCCGGTTGAAGAATTGTTTTCTTTAGTTCAGAGTTTAAATATTAAGCCAAAAACCTACTTGAGTCATTTGTTGCACCAGCTAAAAACAAGTTGCCCATTTTATGAGTTCATCGGGGGGGGGAGCTGGTGTAGGAAAAAGTCGCTTGATATCTGCAATATATCAAGCTCTTAACCATCGCTTCAATTCCACGCCGGGATCCAACCTAAGTACTTTAAAGGTTCTCCTTTGTGCGCCTACGGTCAAAGCACCATTCGGAATAGGTGGGCTGACACTTCATTCAATATTTTCTTTACCTGTCAATCAGTTGAATAGAGATTTGAGGCCTCTTAGCAATGACATTGTTAACTCTTTGTATACTAGACTTGCTGTTTTAAAACTAATCATAATTGATGAAATATCAATGGTTGGCGCTCGTATGTTTTGTTCCGTTGATGCTAGACTTAAACAAATTTTTAAAACAAACAGCCCGTTCGGTGGCATACCGATTATAGTGTTTGGAGATTTAAAGCAACTCTCACCTGTTGGAGATAGGTGGATATTTTCTTCTAACCCTAATGATGCTTACAGCACTTTAGTTGGTTCTCCTTTGTGGGAGTTGTTCAAATATTTTGAATTAACAGAAATTATGAGACAAAGGGAGGATCAAGCTTTTGCTATAGCGTTAAACCGTATGGCATCTGGCGATATGACAAATGATGATATATTATCATTAATTCAAACTCGGGTAGTTAATTCAGAAGAAGTTCCCGATGATGCGATCCACTTATTTTGGTCAAACGAAGAGACGAATAATTTCAATGCCCTTAAGCTCAGTCGAATTCCAACTGAAGCTATTTCCTCAATTGCCAAGGACTCTGTAAGAGGAATGGGTATAGGTGATCAACAAGAGAATATTTTGGAAATAGTGAAACTCTTCAAAACATCTGAAACGCAGGGACTTCCTTATGAGTTGACACTAAAGACCTCTGCAAAATACATGATTACAGTGAATATAAACACGAGTGATGGTTTAGTTAATGGAGCAACTGGACAACTAATGCAAGTTGATTTTCCAGAAATTCTTTGGATTAAATTCTTGGAACCTTCTGTTGGTTTTGATAGCACGATCAAAAAGAGCATCATCCTCTAGAAAGTTCCTGGACACCAATAGAAAAAGTTCTGAGATCTTTCCAATATAAAAGAAACGAACAAATTTCAATTGAAAGAAAACAATTTCCAGTTGTTCCAGCTGAGGGTATAACCATTCACAAAAGTCAGGGTGCCACATATAACAAAGTTGTCGTTCATATTCGACCCAGAATGCCTAGAGCTTCGATATATGTCGCTTGCAGTCGTGCTACTACGGCAGCAGGTCTCTTTATTGTAGGAAATTTTATTCCTATTAATAAATTCTCTGAATCGGATCCGGTATTTAGGGAACTGATGGAATTCAGCACGTCTAAATCTTTGATTACAAGTTTCAATTTTGTAATTTCTCGAATATCCGCACTTCAAATTTTATTTCATAATGTCCAAAGTCTCCACGCTCATATTAATAATATAAAAGGCGACTGCCTGATGCTATCTTCAGATATTTTATGCTTCGTAGAAACCTGGAGCTTTCCTGGTGAACATTTTGAGATACCAGGCTTTACTCTAATCAACGAGCTGAGGATAGATAGCACTGACACAAGCAACCGGAATAAACGGGGCCTTATAATTTATGCAAAACATAGTGTTGCTAGCTCTATAGAACCGAAGATTATAAAGAAAATTTATTCAGGCCGCAAAGTATTAGAAGCAGTTTTGTTAAATGTTACAACTATAATATTCTGGTTCTTTACAGAAACTCAGCTTTTCCCCTCAGGCATTTTATGGCAGACCTTCAAGAAGTTCTTACTTCTGAGTTGTGCAATCAAAATGTAATAATTGTTGGATATTTTAACATTTGTTTAAAGTCTACTGGGACTACAATAAAAAATCTTCTTCAAGAAAAAAACTTGAGTTCCCTGCTTAGTGTAGAAGATTCAACTACACCTGCGGGTACGCAAATTGATTGGGCATTTTCAAATATGGATCATTCTCATGTTGATGCTATCACTTATGAGACAGTGCATAGCTATCATGATGGTATTTGTGTCTCTATTTCGGACTAAGGCTATGTATAATACTCTCTTTTTCACACATAATGGCATTAGAATAGGTTAAAAATTATGACAACAGTGTTTTAGAATAAATATTTTAAAATAAAATAGTTAAATAAATATTAAAACTAAGAAAAATTAAATAATTTGTATAATTTGGTAATATATAAGAATTTGTATAAATACAATAATTAAATAGGTTAACAAAGTATTAAAAATTTGTCTGTAGTTTTTTGAAAAGAAAAAACAAAAATTTAATAAAATAAGTTAATATGTAAGATTTTGTATAAATTTAAGATAGAAGTACATAGTTTTAGAACAATTAAATGTACGTAGGATAAATGTTGCTGTTTGTAAAAACATATCTTTAGAATTTAAAAAATAACATTTAATTGTTAATATTTATTATACTTATTACTTCTAAGTCAAACCTATATTGATATTATTGATGTAAGAAATAAAATTTGCATTCATTGCGAAAAACTATTGTTTTTTCAAATTCCTAAATACAGTTAAAATAAATGTATATATAATTATAGTTATGAGCGTATACAACCAAACTCCAAAAAATTGTCACAATTTGTGTAAACCTAGTACACAAATTTCTCTAATTTAATTAATAAAATTAAATCCCGAATATCACTTTACCATGCGAGAGTATAAAATGTTCGGTGACACCCGAACTTAGTCCTTCCTTACTTGTTTCTTTTGTTGTTGTTTTTGTAGTGTACGTATTTTGTGGTAGTTCTTACTCATGGTAGTGTACATACTTTCTGCTAGTACTTACTCCTGGTATACCACGGAAGGACTCTAAAATACGTGTGGTGGACATTCGAACAACGAAGACAATCATTCGACGACCAATTCATAAGCTAGCACTTCTATCTTTTTGAAAGCCTTTCGACCAAAAATCACACACTATTCAACATACTCGCCTCCTTCAAGCAACGAATACGTTCAACAGCTATGCAATGCACACTAAATTCTCTTTACACTTTGTTTTTGTTTTTGCTTTTGTTTTATTTTAAACAAATCATATTTAAAAACAAATCAAACACAATTCAACATAATCGCCTCCTTCAATCAACGAATACGTTCAACAGCTATGCAATGCACACCAAATTGCATTATCTTTACTCAACAACAAAATATGCACACAAAGCGCACAATTACACTACAGCTCATGTCCCAACATTAATGTAATGAACGGCAAAATACTATACTGCATAAATAAACACCGCGCGTACAACTATTTTATTTTATTTTATGTATTCTTCATACTCTTTCGGTTTCGATTTCGGTTTCGTAGTATTTACTTCTGGTAGTGTACATAATCTCTAGGTAGTACTTACTCCTGGTAGTGTACATACTCTCTGGGTAGTACCTTACTCCTGATCACTAGGGTACATAATCTCTAGCTAGTACTTACTCCTGGTAGTGTACATACTCTCTGGGTAGTACCTTACTCCTGATTGTTTTTATAGTTGTTGTTGTTTTTTTCCTTTTGTTATTCTTGTTTTCTTTTGTTGTTGTTTTTGTAGTGTACGTATTTTGTGGTAGTTCTTAACCATGGTAGTGTACATACTTACTAGGTAGTACTTACATCTAGTAGTGTACACACTTTCTGGTAGTACTTACTCCTGGTAGTGTACATACTTTGTGGTAGTAAAGTAGTTTTCCGAAATAACGAACACATTAATTGCCAGGCCTGTTCGTTAAATAGAATTTTTCGTTATTTCGGGTACTCACTTATAGGATAGCATTAACTCCGGGAAATTTTATCATTAGTAGTGCACTAAGAGCACTCCCAGAGCGAAGATTTTCAGTTGAAGCGTTCACGTCCCACGAATGGGAATAGGCATCAGAAGAAATGTGAAACATAGTGAACCAAATTGAATAATGTGCAGATAAAATATCACAATGAACGTAATTCTTAAAATCGTTATTTATAAAATGATCCAATATAATAATGCATATTTATAATTAAAATTATATGTTTTGTTACAAAAAGTTCGCCATTTTGCCAATTTTTTTGTTGGTTGGAAAAGTGAAAAAAATTCTTTATATACGACTTTTTTGTACTATTGTTGTTTAATTCTGCCATTGTGGACTTCTTTTTCAAGTTAATACATTTTTCACTTAGAATTTTAAATAATAATTAAGCACTAGCCTTGACTCCAGCTCTTTGTTTTGGTTTTATTGCTTTGTACCACCGTGCAATTTGTAAATTTGTCTTTTGTTTTTTGTTTTGCTCGCGTGTTCTGGGTCGTGAAAGTTGTCACTCAACAGGAACTCAAAACCCAAAACAGCTACCTGTAAACGAATGTCGTAATCTTGTCTTCTATCATTCTTGTACTATATTGCATAAATAAACACCGCGCGTACAACTATTTTATTTTATTTTATGTATTCTTCATATTCTTTCGGTTTCGATTTCGGTTTCGCAGTACTTACTCCTGGTAGTGTACATAATCTCTAGGTAGTACTTACTCCTGGTAATGTACATACTCTCTGGGTAGTACCTTATTCCGAAATGTTTTCATAGTTGTTGTTGTCTTTTCCTTTTGTTATTCTTTTTTTCTTTTGTGTTGTTGTTTTTGTAGTGTACGTATTTTGTGGTAGTTCCTACTCATGGTAGTGAACATACTTTCTAGGTAGTACTTACACCTAGTAGTGTGCATACTTTCTGGTAGTACTTACTCCTGGTAGTGTACATACTTTCTAGGTAGTACTTACTCCTGATAGTGTAGATACTTTGTGGTAGTAAAGTAGTTTTCCGAAATAACGAACACATTAATTGCCTGGCCTGTTCGTTACATCGAATTATTCTGGAAGGACTCTAAAATACGTGTGGTGGACATTCGAACAAGGAAGGCAATCATTCGACGACCAATTCATAAGCTAGCACTTCTACCTTTTAGAAAGCCTTTCGACCAAAAATCAAACACAATTCAACATACTCGCCTCCTTCAATCAACGAATACGTTCAACAGCTAATTGCATAGCTAATTGCACCAAATTGCATTAACTTTACTCAACAACCAAACATACACACAAAGCGCACAATTACACTGCAGCTCATGTCCTAACATGAATGCAATGAACGGCAAAATACTATATTACATAAATAAACACCACGCGTACAACTATTTTATTTTATTTTATGTATTCTTCATATTCTTTCGGTTTCGGTTTCGTAGTACTTACTCCAGGCAGTGTACATAATCTCTGGGTAGAACCTTACTCCTGATCGTGTTTATACTCTCGCAACAAAGTTGCTAGAGAGTATTATAGTTTTGTTCACATAACGGTTGTTTGTAACACCCAAACTAAACGAGTTAGATATAGAGTTATATATACCAAAGTGATCAGGGAGAAGAGTGGAGTTCAAATCCGAATGTCTGTCTGTCCGTTCGTCCGTCTGTGCAAGCTGTAACTTGAGTAAAAATTAAGATATCTTGATGAAACTTGGCACACTTATTTCTTGGCACCATAGGAAGGTTGCTTGCGAAAATGAGCAAAATCAGACCACTGCCACGCCCACAAAATGGCGAAAACCGAAAACACATAAAGTGTCATAACTAAGCCATAAATAAAGCTTTGGAAATAAAATTTGGTGTGAAGGATCGCACTATGAAGGAGCATATTTGGATGTAATTTTATGGGGAAGTGGGCGTGGCCCCGCCCCCTACTAAGTTTTTTGTACATATCTCGCAAACCAATAGAGCTATATAAACCAAACGTTCTGCAGTCGTTTTTTTTAGCCACTTCCTAATACAGTCCAAAAATTAAAGAAATCGGATCATAACCACATCCACCTCCCATATAAAAGTTAGGTTGAAAATTACTAAAAGTGGGTTAAATCACTAACGAAAAACGTCAGAAACAGTAAATTTCACATTTTTTTTTACAAAATGGATAATGAGCGTGGCGTCGCCCACTTATGGGTCAAAAACCATATCTCAGGAACTACTCGACCAATTTCCATGAAACTTGGTTTGTAGTAGTTTCCTTACATGCCAATGATATGTTGTGAAAATAGGCCAAATCGCTTCACAACCACGCCTACTTCCTATATACCAGAACTTTGAAGACTATCTGAATCGTTTACAATACAATATATAAAGTAAGCACTAGAGACGATATCGGTGCAGAACTTTGCTCGCTTTACAACCACGCCTACTTCATATATACCAGAACTTTCAAGACTATCTGAATCGTTTACATTACAATATATAAAGTAAGCACTAGTGACGATATCGGTGCAGAACTTTGCACAAATACTATGTTAATAGTGTGGCAGCCCCATTCTAAAAATCGCCGAAATCGGACCATAGGTTTTTAAGTCCCCATATATCGAACACGAGGACCTCCGTGCTTCTAACCTAATATTATTGTTTCCAACTTTCAATGGACTTTATACAATATATATGACGAATATGTGGGTCAAATTGTGTATTATATAATATAAATAAAGTTAAATAAATAAATTGCGAGAGTATAAAATGTTCGGTTACACCTGAACTTAGCCCTTCCTTACTTGTTTTCTTTTGTTGTTGTTGTTGTTTTTGTAGTGTACGTATTTCTTCTCTTCTCTTCTCTTCTCTTCTCTTCTCTTCTCTTCTCTTCTCTTCTCTTCTCTTCTCTTCTCTTCTCTTCTCTTCTCTTCTCTTCTCTTCTCTTCTCTTCTTTTCGCTTCTTTATGTTTCATTTTAAACAGTTTTACTTTTATCATGTTCGTATCATTCAGCTATACTCTTGGTGTTTTTTGGTGGTATGGCTCATTTTGGTTTAACTTGACTGAATTATTGCCTCATGGGACAATTGAGCACTTCAACGATACGTATCAAGAGATACTTACTCATTATTCATAGTCTCGCTTTGTGTGCTAGGCGTAAATGTGTTTTAGCGGATATTAGTGTTTGATGATTTTTGACTTATATGCACTAATATATTTTTTATGTTACTCAACCAATGACTCAAAAAATGGAATAATTGCAGTTCTCTGTTGCGAGTTGAGGTTGAGCGAGTAGGTCTTACACAATACGAATATGTGCACGTGCTAATGAATGTAAACATTAATAATATTTAATATAAATTATAGTCTTCATTTCATACATAAAATATATAACTTCGTCCGCATAAACGTGCTCAGTCAACTGCTGAACTGCTGAAAGCATAGCTATTTAAAACAAGCTGTTTTCAAATATCTCTTACCGCGGGCCGGGGAGAATATTTGAAACACCAAGCTTGAGTGAGAATCTAATTCATTCTCAAAATGTATAAAACAATGTAGTTTCTAACAAACCTTACCACTGGTGGGGGGTAATGAAAGACTTGCATTGAGTGAGAATCTAATTCATTCTGATTTTATTTTGGTTATTCTCTTATTTATATACAAATTTTAGAATTATCTTAACTATATAAATATATGTGTATGTGTGTATGTATGCTGCATATTGTTTATGCTGCAATGCATGGGGTTATTTTCAATTATTCAATTGGTTATTTTCAAGTATTCAATTGCCTAAATGTATATCTTAGGTCAATAGGTTATCTTAAGTAAATATGTTTGTATTTTTGAGTGCATGTGTATTGCATATCAATGCATACGTACGTGCCTCATAAAATTGTATGTGTGTTGCATATAAATATATATATGTTTATTTGCCTGTTCATGTATGTATGTATGCCTCTTCAATATATTTGAACATACATATTTAAGAGTAGTGGACTGTATCTGTTCTTACATATTTCTTATATTACATATTTCTATTCTTATTCTTTATATAGATGCGTATTGAAAGTGATGCCCTTTGGCATCAACGCACATGTTCATTTTTGAACATTCTCCCGGGCGACAAAAGTGACTCCTGTTCATTTTTGAACATTCTCCCGTGCGATAATAGTGACTCCTGGATAGATGACCTCAGCTTGTAATCGTCTCCTCGTCGTTACCGATGCCCCAATTAACATTTGTGTGTGATAGTTTTGTGAAGTCGCAAGAATAACGCCTTTGTAGCGGCCAGTGCATCGTGCTCCTAACTCCAAAGTGGTCTTTAATGTAATGTTTAATAATTCCGTTTTATGTAGTCTCCATATCTGCTCCAACATGAGTTGCCATGGTATTAGTAACTCCCAAATGGTTGTTACTACACCCACTTTTTCAAACAATATCTGTTGACTGTATTTTGCAAGTTCAAATGGTTCTCGACGTTTCCTTGTAGATTGTAGTAATGTCTTTTTACCAATTTCCAACGCATTGGATCTTTTCTTCAGTAATGTTGTCATCTTTTCATATATTAATTTTTTCACATAGTGGTATTTATTTTTCAATCGTGAATCAAGCACGTTATTTTTTGTCATATATGTTGTTCTGTTGCCTGGTATCTTCTTAACACAAACGCCTCCATCAATCATCTTTGCCGGAATCGGTGTTATGCACCTTTTTTTTCGATTCCGTTACTTTTGTTGTCCATTTCTTCTTTGATTTTTCGATCCTTGGTATCGAATTGAATCAGAGTTGCGTTTCTATCTTTTTCTCCGTCTTCAACCAATTCAGTTGGTTTTTCCTCAGCTAAAAAGAATTCATGAGCCACGTCACATGATTCTTTTGTAACTTTATTGTCTGCTAAAGAACTTTCTGCAATAAGTTCTTTTATTATATTAGATTTATTTTTGCCAGCAGCATCAGCAAATTATGAAATGCCATTGGGACCACTCCAATAAAACATTTTATATAATTTGGAATACATTAATCTTTCCGTAGCAGGTGTGGTTGTTGTCAATGTTTGATTCTCTCCGAAAAACCACTAGTAGCTGTAGCTTTGAAAGGTTTACTCGAAAATTTAATCGATTGAATTCTTGGATCTAAGTCATAGGTATTGGTTTGATAAAAGACACTATCCTTTGTATCAGCGTCAAAACCACTAGTAGCTGGAGCCTTAAAAAGTAGGCTCGAAAATTTAATGTTGAATAATTCCCTTTGCATTTTCAACATTCGCACAGTTTCAGCGACTTCAACCAGTAATTCCTCTGCTGCAATATAAATAAATTTCTCGTCGTATTTATATGATAAATCATCCAAATTTTGCTCAACGAGGTTTTGAAAATGTTGTAATTGATTTTCATACCTTTCGAGTGCAGCTTCGTCAGCAATATATATATTTGCTTTTATCTTTGCAATTATAGATCTAATTCTTTCCGATCTTTTTTCAATTGCTTGCAATAAATTGTCTGCCACGGTTGGGCTATACGCTCTTGTCCCTGAATCCATTCCTTTGGATGCTTGTTGTTGTCTCCCAACTCTACAACAAATGCGGCATACTTCCATATTTTTTTATATTAAAATTTTATAAAATACAAACTGTTTTTTTTCTTCAAAAAATTTGATGATTTTTGTTTCGATCGCCTTGTTGATCTTGCTGTGCCTCGACTAATGCGTATTGTCTCTCGCAAATACGTTTTACATACAATCTTTTCAATTGTTTTTTTTTTTTTTGTCTTTTGCCTAATTCATGTATATGACTTTTTCCTGCCTGTATTTCTTTTATATACAGGTCTTTTTATTTGTCTGAGCTCACATTCTGCTCTAACGACCAAATTTTGTATTTTGTATTTGTTATCTTAAGTAAATATGTTTGTATTTTTGAGTGCATGTGTATTGCATATCAATGCATACGTACGTGCCTAATAATAATTGTATGTGTGTTGCATATAAATGCATATATGTTTATTTGCCTGTTCATGTATGTATGTATGCCTCTTCAATATATTTGAACATACATATTTAAGAGTAGTGGACTGTATCTGTTCTTACAAATTTTTTATATTACATATTTCTATTCTTATTCATTATATGTAGTATAATAAAAAACTAAATATATAGATGCGTATTGAAAGTGATGCCCTTTGGCATCAACGCACATGTTCATTTTTGAACATAGCTTACAATACACGATGCTTTTAAAAAAAGACGAATTTGTATCATAGCTTGGTTTATTAACGCATGTTTTAATTAAACAATTTTTATTAATGTATATTATATATTTCTTTGTGAAAGATTATAAAATTTCTTTTTAAATTTTGCTTTGAAAATGCCACTAACATTTATCTTATATCTTGTTTTTTCTTTTAGACGGAGTCCGTATATATATTCGGTATATAATATTTTGTTGACACCATGACAACACGGTTGAAAAATGGGCGAAATCGGTTCACAAGCACGCCAACTTCCCATATAACTCAATTTTGAATTCCATCTGATTCGTTCACTTTATAATACGAGTATATACATAAGCAACCGATGAAGATAGCTTATGAACAAATTTTCGAATTCAGACTATAACTTTTCAAGGCCCCAGATATCTACATGAAGAACTCAGTGCCTAAGGGTAATTTTTCACCGAAAATACCGGCAAATATTTCAGATATTTTTATTTAATTCATATTCTCCTAGCTCCCATATACCTAATTATGTGCGGGCATTATTCCTCATATATCGGTTAATATGTAATATTTAATTACATCAGCCCTTATATACCATATACATATGATGATTTTCGTTATTCCATTAGACCTTATGCCGAATATATGGGTCAAATTGTGTGTTATCTTAATAAAATTACATAAATAAATTGCGAGAGTATAAAATGTTCGGTTGCACCCGAACATGCCCTTTCCTTACTTGTTTTTTACTCAAGTTATCCGACATTCGGATTTTGACTCGTCTCGTCACCCTGATCATTTTGATGAATATAACCCTATGTCTAACTCTTTTAGTTTTAGGTGTTACAACAACTATATCTATCTTAGCAACTTTTGTTGCGAGAGTATAAACATTTTATGAAGCGAATTTCTTTGAAATTGGTAAAATAGTTCCTGAGTTATAGTTGTTGCACCTTAAGTGGGCGGTGCCACGCTCATCGTCATTTTTGGATACCAATTCTAGCGCAGCTTTTCTTTACAATCGCTACTATACAGTGTAAGGTTTCTGATGTTTTTTAAAGCACGTCGCGTGGTTATAATCCTATTCCATCCATTTTCATACTACGCAGTATAATACCCAAAAGAAATGGATCCAGAAAATTAGGTTTAGTAGTTTTTAAGATATATACATAAAACTTAATAGGGGCAGGCCACGCCTACTGAGTAAAAATGGAGATATCCTAATAAAACTTGGTACACATATTATTGGCATCATGAGATGTCTGGACCATCTAATTCTAATATTTTTAAATCGGAAAACACAACATCATGCATCTCAGTTGTCCACTGCACGGGTTTCCGGGTGAAGTCTAAGTGCACTTATTTGTGATGAGGCTTCAACCAGGCTTGCACACCGGTTTTTCCATTTTAACTAATTTCTGTTAAGTAAAATGTGAGCAATATGTCTGGTTGTCAGTGGAAAACCCAAATTATTTTTTACATTTTGTGAAATTCAAAATCTTTTTAGTGGTTTGTATTTTAATTTAATTTATCTGGCGAATATAAAGTTTTACATTGCCTTTTGTTGGGTTTTTCACGCCATAATTTTTACATTTTTATCAAAGATGGCTCACGACTGCATCTGATCTATCAATTTTGTGCCCGATCTACAGATTGCAATAACTTTCCTTATGGTAAATATTGAATTGATCTTTTTTGAGTCAACGAGATATTTTCCTCTGGAATCGTGATATAATCTTAAACATGTATATAATCAGTGATGGGCACCATCAAAGTCAAACAGGCATCACAAAATGAGATTGTGTTAGTGCGCTTTCTGTGGGACCAAGCGAAACAGCAACCAAAAATATTCAATCTGCTTGCAGAGCAGAGATCTGCATTATGTACTAATGAAATTAGTGCACTAACTCATGAGCCAAACAAATTGGTGCAAATGAGTACTAATACTAATGACTAACAGCCGGTTTCACGAAACAAATTTAGAAAAATAATTAATTTCAGCTCCACCATTTGACTTAATTTTTATATAAAATAATATTTAAAATCTTCTCTTCTCTTCTCTTCTCTTCTCTTCTCTTTTCTTCTCTTCTCTTCTCTTCTCTTCTCTTCTCTTCTCTTCTCTTCTCTTCTCTTCTCTTCTCTTCTCTTCTCTTCTCTTCTCTTCTCTTCTCTTCTCTTCTCTTCTCTTCTCTTCTCTTCTCTTCTCTTCTCTTCTCTTCTCTTCTCTTCTCTTCTCTTCTCTTCTCTTCTCTTCTCTTCTCTTCTCTTCTCTTCTCTTCTCTTCTCTTCTCTTCTCTTCTCTTCTCTTCTCTTCTCTTCTCTTCTCTTCTCTTCTCTTCTCTTCTCTTCTCTTCTCTTCTCTTCTCTTCTCTTCTCTTCTCTTCTCTTCTCTTCTCTTCTCTTCTCTTCTCTTCTCTTCTCTTCTCTTCTCTTCTCTTCTCTTCTCTTCTCTTCTCTTCTCTTCTCTTCTCTTCTCTTCTCTTCTCTTCTCTTCTCTTCTCGCCTCTTCTCTTCTCTTCTCTTCTCGCCTCTTCTCTTCTCTTCGTTTTTTTTATGTTTTATTTTAAACAGTTTTACTTTTATCATGTTCGTATCATTCAGCTATACTCTTGGTGTTTTTTGTGGTATGGCTCATTTTGGTTTAACTTGACTGAATTATTGCCTCATGGGACAATTGAGCACTTCAACGATACGTATCAGGAGATACTTACTCGTTATTCATAGTCTCGCTTTGTGTGCTAGGCGTAAATGTGTTTTAGCGGATATTAGTGTTTGATGATTTTTGACTTATATGCACTAATACTATTTTTTATGTTACTCAACCTGTTAAAGAGTCTAACCACCAATATACGTCAAAGTAAAAGAACCGTGTTCGTCGTCCACCGCTTGTAAATCAACTGCGTTGTTTCTTTATTGTGCTAGTCCTTTAATACATATTTGTCTTAACTGTATACAGCATCACGCCATACCAAACGTATGTACATGCATGCTAATAGGTACTTGCAAATGAGTTTAGATTAATATTACATGTGTTAGAGTGAAACTACTACCCTAGGAATGGTAATGCAAAAAGGAGATGAATAAAAATCACAATAATGCGGATCATTCAGCATAGATTAATCAGCTGATTGATGTGATCGGTTTGTGTCCTTGCTAGTTATGCACAGGACTGCATTCCGACGTACTTAAATCTTGAACATCCTGCCCGGCTGAACCCTCGCGGTTCAGTAATTCCTCTGTAGGACCTGTTAGGCGGCATAATTTCTGCACCGGTCGCTGACATCGTTGCTTAACAAATAGGCCGTTTGATGACCTCTGGTTTGTGTTGTACTCAACCGTTACAGTACGTACTAACCCATCACTGCCCGGATTGGTGTCGATTACCCGTCCCATGCGCCAGACAGACGGTGGTAGATTTTCACCTCGGATGAGAACTACGTCACCGCGTTGGACATTTGGTTCCGCTCTGGTCCATTTATTTCGAGCCTGAAGGGTATTCAGGTATTCCGTTTGCCAGCGTTGCCAAAAGTGTTCTAGCATTTTCTGAAGACGTTGCCAATAGCGAAGACGATTCAGCGGAACTTCCGGCAATGGGGGTTCCGGGCGACAATTAATTGGGCGTCCAATAAGGAAATCACCCGGCGTTAAAGTCAACCCTCCTTCAGGATCATCGAAAAGAGCAATCAGAGGTCAGCTCAGTGTAACGCAGCGTCTGTCTACCCATGACTCTCAGCAGATGCTTCTTAGCCGAACGGACTGCTGCCTCCCATAATCCACCATGATGAGGTGCGGAAGGGGTGATGAACTTCCAACGTGTACCTTCAGCCGCCAAGTGTTGTTGGGCATGTGTGGATACCCAAGCTTTCAAATCTTCTTGCATTTGTCGATTAGCGCCTACGAATTGTGTGCCATTATCACTGTATAAAGTGGCGCAAACACCTCGTCGGCTAATGAAACGATCGTAAACATCGATGAATGACTGGGTACTTAAGTCCTCTGCCAGCTCAATGTGTACTGCACGTGACGCCATACAAACAAATATTGCTGCGTATGTCTTCGTAGTCGGGGTGGAGCGATGTGTCCCTACCCGGACATGGAATGGCCCACAGTAATCCAAGCCACTACGGTAGAATGGTGGTGCCACCAGTACGCGTTCTCTAGGGAGCGAAGCCATTTGCTGGCGTTGTATAATTTGGAGATGTCTACGACATATTGTGCATCTCCAGATTTAAGACTTTACTTGAGCACGTGCACTTATGAGCCAGAATCGTTGTCTAAGAAACTGGAGCATCTGTTGTATTCCACCGTGTAAGCAACGTGTATGTGCATCAGCTATTAGCAAGTAAGAGAGAATTCCACGTGGAATTATAATTTGATGTCGTCGATCTTCATGCAAGTCGGTGTTGGTAAGTCGACCCTCAATATACCGTCTGCATCCAGGAATGGATTAAGGGCTAATGTTTGACTACGACCCACTATTCTGGATTGAGATGCAAGTGCATTAATTTCATGCTTAAAAATATAGTTTTGTACCTGGCGAATATGTAAAAGTAACGCCCAATGCTGGTCAGCGACGGAAACCACATCGTGTCTGTGTTGTCGATATTTCGGTAGCCATCGTCTTAAACGAGCGGTTGTGTTTAGTAATCGTCCCAACTTACTAAATTTCTCTAGGAGAGGTATGCGATGTCCATTCATGGATGTCATAAGCCACTGAGAATCTGCTCTAGATACGAAGGAGAGAACTGGACGCGATTCTGCTTGAAAGAAGTGTTGCTCCTCTTCCGTTAGGATAGGTAGGCCTGTGTCACAGCCTATACTCTGGTTAATGCACGTCGGTCCAGTCCATCAGAGTCGATGATCTTCTAAGAAAGCAGGAGATAGTCCTCTGCTTGCACAATCGGCAGGATTCAATTCCGAGCGAATATGCTTCAAAGCGTTGATGTCTGAATTAGCTTGGATGTAAGCTACACGATTGGATACATACTGTTTGAATGTGGATGAAGGTTTTCGTAACCAGCATAAGACGATAGTGGAGTCGCACCAATATGTACACGGGGCATCTTGTAGGTTCAGGGCTTCACGTACGTTATACATGGTCCTTGTAAGTAGATGAGCACCGCAAAGCTCGAGCCTCGGTATGGTAACATCCTTGATCGGTGCTACCTTCGTCTTCGCTGAAACTAGGACAGTGCGTGAGGTACCACTGTCATCGATACTTTGTACGTATATAGCTGCTGCATATGCCTTACGACTAGCGTCACAAAAGCCATGTAAGAGCACAGAAGAGCCTACTCGTATCCCCAACCAACGCGGAATACGAAGTCGTACAATATCTTGTAAACTGTTGCGGAATATCCGCCATGTGTTCAGTAGCCCTGGAGGGAGTTCGGCATCCCATGGTAGACCAGCCTTCCATAAGTCCTGTATGAAGAGTTTGGCTACCACCACTACAGGTGCTAAGACCCCAGTTGGGTCGTATAATTTCGCTACGTCACTCAGGACCGTTCGCTTGGTATGCATTGAGGTCTCTTCAAGCAACCGTACCTTGAAAAAGAGTTCATCACACAATGGATCCCAATAGAGACCCAAAACCTTCGTTGCTGAGTCGTTCAGCTCCAGTTCCAAGGCAGAAACGGATGTACCAGTGATCGTCGACAATACATGTGGAGAATTGGAGTTCCATTTTCCCAATATAAACTGACCTTGCTTCAGAATAGTAGTCCGACGTACTTAAATCTTGAACACAACCAATGACTCAAAAAATGGAATAATTGCAGTTCTCTGTTGCGAGTTGAGGTTGAGCGAGTAGGTCTTACACAATACGAATATGTGCACGTACTAATGAATGTAAACATTAATAATATTTAATATAAATTATAGTCTTCATTTCATACATAAAATATATAACTTCGTCCGCATAAACGGGCTCAGTCAACTGCTGAACTGCTGAAAGCATAGCTAATTAAAACAAGCTGTTTTCAAATATCTCTTACCGCGGGTCGGGGAGAATATTTGAAACACCAAGCTTGAGTGAGAATCTAATTCATTCTCAAAATGTGTAAAACAATGTAGTTTCTAACAAACCTTACCACTGGTGGGGGGTAATGAAAGACTTGCATTGAGTGAGAATCTAATTCATTCTGATTTTATTTTGGTTATTCTCTTATTTATATACAAATTTTAGAATTATCTTAACTATATAAATATATGTGTATGTGTGTATGTATGCTGCATATTGTTTATGCTGCAATGCATGGGGTTATTTTCAATTATTCAATTGGTTATTTTCAAGTATTCAATTGCCTAAATGTATATCTTAGGTCAATAGGTTATCTTAAGTAAATATGTTTGTATTTTTGAGTGCATGTGTATTGCATATCAATGCATACGTACGTGCCTCATAAAATTGTATGTGTGTTGCATATAAATGCATATATGTTTATTTGCCTGTTCATGTATGTATGTATGCCTCTTCAATATATTTGAACATACATATTTAAGAGTAGTGGACTGTATCTGTTCTTACATATTTTTTATATTACATATTTCTATTCTTATTCATTATATGTAGTATAATAAAAAACTAAATATATAGATGCGTATTGAAAGTGATGCCCTTTGGCATCAACGCACATGTTCATTTTTGAACATAGCTTACAATACACGATGCTTTTAAAAAAAGACGAATTTGTATCATAGCTTAGTTTATTAACGCATGTTTTAATTAAACAATTTTTATTAATGTATATTATATATTTCTTTGTGAAACATTATAAAATTTCTTTTTAAATTTTGCTTTGAAAATGCCACTAACATTTATCTTATATCTTGTTTTTTCTTTTAGACGGAGTCCGTATGTTTAAAACAAGCTGATTTCAAATACCTCTTACCGCGGGTCGGGGAAAATATTTGAAACACCAAGCTTGAGTGAGAACTATTTCATTCTGATTTTATTTTGGTTTTTTACTTACTTATATACAAATTTTAGAATTATCTTAAGAACTAATTATATATGTATGTGTGTATGTCTATATGTATATTTTATATGTTGCACGATAAGGGGTTATTTCAAATGCAAACAAGCAATTGCCCAAATGTATTTTTATAACCAATAGGTTATCTTGTGCATACATATAAATGTGTTTGTTGAGTGCATGCATGTTGCATATAGATGCATGCGTGCCTCATATAAATATATGTACGTTGTATATATAAATGTATGTATTATATGTATGTATGTATGTATGCTCGTTAAATATATTTGAACATACATATTTATGCTCAGTGGACTGTATGTGTTATTACGTTTTTCTTATTTAATATTCTTAATATGTAGAGTAATAAAAAACTAAATATATACGCACATGTTCATTTTTGAACATTCTCCCGGGCGACAAAAGTGACTCCTGTTCATTTTTGAACATTCTCCCGGGCGACAATGGTGACTCCTGGATAGATGACCTCAGCTTGTAATCGTCGCCTCGTCTTTACCGATGCCCCAATTAACATTTGTGTGTGATAGTTTTGGGAAGCCGCAAGAATAACGCCTTTGTAGCGGCCAGTGCATCGTGCTCCTAATTCCAAAGTGGCCTTTAATGGCCCATATCTGCTCCAGCATAAGTTGCCATGGTATTAGTAACTCCCAAATGGTTGTTACTACATCCACTTTTTCAAACAATATCTGTTGACTGTATTTTGCAAGTTTAAATTGTTCTCGACTTTTCTTTATATATTGTAGTAATGTCTTCTTATCAATTTCCAACGCATTGGATCTTTTCTTCAGTAATGTTATCATATCTTTATATATTAATTTTTTCACATTGTGGTATTTCTTTTTCATTCGTGAATCAAGCATGTTATTTTTCCTCCTATATGTTGTATTGTTGTCTGGTATCTTCTTACCACGAATATCTCCACCAATCATCGTTGCCACAATCGGTGTTATTGTTATTCTCCAGCTCCTGCACGATTTGCTTCTGTATTGCTGGACATTTTTATCTTCAATATTTTCTTCGATTTGGTTACTTTCAGTAATAACTCCTTGTGTATATTTTTCTTCTTCTTCAACCAATTTATTTGTTTTTTCCTCAGATAAAAGAAATTCATGAGATTCTTCTGCTAAAGAACTTTCTGAAATAAGTTCTTCTTTCATGAACATTTTTTCTGACAGCATATAATGCGGAAACGAAATTTCGCTGTGAACAGTGATACGTTTTGAAGAAGTAGTAACATCTTCCTTCTGTGTTGCTACTTTTTTGACATGTAATGCATCTGCGTCGTCGTTTCTTTTCAGGTCCTTTGTAATTGGGTTATCACCATAAGGGCAGGTGACTTTCTCCAATGTGTATTTGTCATTAGTTGGTTGTTCATTACCGGCAAGTCTCTCCAGTGGCATATTTCCATCGTCATATGCCTTGGACCCAACTGTAGTAGCGGTGCCAAAAGTACTTCCACCATTAGCTTCCACCTTACCTTTGTTAGCTGGAGCCTTGAAAATTAGGCTCGAAAATTTATTTGATTGCATTTCTGGATCTGAGTCATATGTATTGGTTTGACCAAAGACACTATCCTTTGTATCAGCGTCAAAACCACTAATAGCTGGAGCCTTAAAAGGTAGGCTCGAAAATTTAATGTTGAATAATTCCCTTTGCATTTTCAACATTCGCACAATTTCAGCGACTTCAACCAGTAATTCCTCTGTTTCAATATAAATAAATTTCTCGTCGTATTTATATGATAACTCATCCAAATTTTGCTCCACGAGGTTTTGAAAATGTTGTAATTGAATTTCATACCTTTCAAGTGCAGCTTCGTCAGCAATATATATATTTGCTTTTACCTCTGCAATTATAGATATAATTCTTTCTGATCTTTTTTCAATTGCTTGCAATAAATGGTCTGCCACCTTTTCGGTTGGGCTATACGCTCTTGCCCCTGTATCCATTCCTTTGGATGCTTGTTGTTGTCTCCCAACTCTACAACAAATGCGGTATACTTCCATATATTTTTTTTTTATATTAAAATTTTATAAAAAACAAACTGTTCTTTTTCTTCAAAGTATTTGAGGATTTTTGTTTCGATCGCCTTGTTGATCTTGCTGTGCCTCGACTCACAGCTGCTGTAATTCTTTGAATAACAGTTAACTAATGCGTATTGTCTCTCGCAAATACGTTTTCTTTTCAATTGTTTTTTTTTTTTTTGTCTTTTGCCTAATTCATGTATATGACTTTTTCCTGCCTGTATTTCTTTTATATACAGGTCTTTTTATTTGTCTGAGCTCACATTCTGCTCTAAAGACCAAATTTTGTAATAGGTGCCTCTATATTCTAATAGCAGGCCTTCTTAATTGGATCTCTCTTCGGCTCCGGATCTCTCTATCCGGCTCGAAGGACCAAATGTTTAAAACAAGCTGATTTCAAATACCTCTTACCGCGGGTCGGGGAAAATAAATGATAGTCTAGCTTTATTGAGAAATTATTTCATTCTGATTTTATTTTGGTTTTTTACTTACTTATATACAAATTTTAGAATTATCTTAAGAACTAATTATATATGTATGTGTGTATGTCTATATGTATATTTTATATGTTGCACGATAAGGGGTTATTTCAAATGCAAACAAGCAATTGCCCAAATGTATTTTTATAACCAATAGGTTATCTTGTGCATACATATAAATGTGTTTGTTGAGTGCATGCATGTTGCATATAGATGCATGCGTGCCTCATATAAATATATGTACGTTGTATATATAAATGTATGTATTATATGTATGTATGTATGTATGCTCGTTAAATATATTTGAACATACATATTTATGCTCAGTGGACTGTATGTGTTATTACATTTTTCTTATTTAATATTCTTAATATGTAGAGTAATAAAAAACTAAATATATACGCACATGTTCATTTTTGAACATTCTCCCGGGCGACAAAAGTGACTCCTGTTCATTTTTGAACACCGTATATATATTCGGTATATAATATTTTGTTGACACCATGACAACACGGTTGAAAAATCACAAGCACGCCAACTTCCCATATAACTCAATTTTGAATTCCATCTGATTCGTTCACTTTATAATACGAGTATATACATAAGCAACCGATGAAGATAGCTTATGAACAAATTTTCGAATTCAGACTATAACTTTTCAAGGCCCCAGATATCTACATGAAGAACTCAGTGCCTAAGGGTAATTTTTCACCGAAAATACCGGCAAATATTTCAGATATTTTATTTAATTCATATTCTCCTAGCTCCCATATACCTAATTATGTGCGGGCATTATTCCTCATATATCGGTTAATATGTAATATTTAATTACATCAGCCCTTATATACCATATACATATGATGATTTTCGTTATTCCATTAGACTTTATGCCGAATATATGGGTCAAATTGTGTGTTATCTTAATAAAATTACATAAATAAATTGCCCTTTCCTTACTTGTTTTTTACTCAAGTTATCCGACATTCGGATTTTGACTCGTCTCGTCACCCTGATCATTTTGATGAATATAACCCTATGTCTAACTCTTTTAGTTTTAGGTGTTACAACAACTATATCTATCTTAGCAACTTTTGTTGCGAGAGTATAAACATTTTATGAAGCGAATTTCTTTGAAATTGGTAAAATAGTTCCTGAGTTATAGTTGTTGCACCTTAAGTGGGCGGTGCCACGCTCACCGTCATTTTTGGATACCAATTCTAGCGCAGCTTTTCTTTACAATCGCTACTATACAGTGTAAGGTTTCTGATGTTTTTCCTTACAGAATTAAAGCACGTCGCGTGGTTATAATCCTATTCCATCCATTTTCATACTACGCAGTATAATACCCAAAAGAAATGGATCCAGAAAATTAGGTTTAGTAGTTTTTAAGATATATACATAAAACTTAATAGGGGCAGGCCACGCCTACTGAGTAAAAATGGAGATATCCTAATGAAACTTGGTACACATATTATTGGCATCATGAGATGTCTGGACCATCTAATTCTAATATTTTTAAATCGGAAAACACAACATCATGCATCTCAGTTGTCCACTGCACGGGTTTCCGGGTGAAGTCTAAGTGCACTTATTTGTGATGAGGCTTCAACCAGGCTTGCACACCGGTTTTTCCATTTTAACTAATTTCTGTTAAGTAAAATGTGAGCAATATGTCTGGTTGTCAGTGGAAAACCCAAATTATTTTTTACATTTGTGAAATTCAAAATCTTTTTAGTGGTTTGTATTTTAATTTAATTTATCTGGCGAATATAAAGTTTTACATTGCCTTTTGTTGGGTTTTTCACGCCATAATTTTTACATTTTTATCAAAGATGGCTCACGACTGCATCTGATCTTCAATTTTGTGCCCGATCTACAGATTGCAATACTTTCCTTATGGTAAATATTGAATTGATCTTTTTGAGTCAACGAGATATTTTCCTCTGGAATCGTGATATAATCTTAAACATGTATATAATCAGTGATGGGCACTATCAAAGTCAAACAGGCATCACAAAATGAGATTGTGTTAGTGCGCTTTCTGTGGGACCAAGGCGAAACAGCAACCAAAATATTCAATCTGCTTGCAGAGCAGAGATCTGCATTATGTACTAATGAAATTAGTGCACTAACTCATGAGCCAAACAAATTGGTGCAAATGAGTACTAATACTAATGACTAACAGCCGGTTTCACGAAACAAATTTAGAAAAATAATTAATTTCAGCTCCACCATTTGACTTAATTTTTATATAAAATAATATTTAAAATCTTCTCTTCTCTTCTCTTCTCTTCTCTTCTCTTCTCTCTTCTCTTCTCTTCCTCCTTCTCTTCTCTTCTCTTCTCTTCTCTTCTCTTCTCTTCTCTTCTCTTCTCTTCTCTTCTCTTCTCTTCTCTTCTCTTCTTCTCTTCTCTTCTCTTCTCTTCTCTTCTCTTCTCTTCTCTTCTCTTCTCTTCTCTTCTCTTCTCTTCTCTTCTCTTTCTTCTCTTCTCTTCTCTTCTCTTCTCTTCTCTTCTCTTCTCTTCTCTTCTCTTCTCTTTCTCTTCTCTTCTCTTCTCTTCTCTTCTCTTCTCTTCTCTTCTCTTCTCTTCTCTTCTCTCTCTCTCTTCTCTTCTCTTCTCTTCTCTTTCTCTTCTCTTCTCTTCTCTTTCTCTTCTCTTCTCTTCTCTCTCTCTCTTCTCTTCTCTCTCTTCTTTCTCTTCTCTCTTCTCTTCTCTTCTTCTCTTCTCTTCTCTTCTCTTCTCTTCTCTTCTCTTCTCTTCTCTTCTTTCGTTTTTTTATGTTTTATTTTAAACAGTTTTACTTTTATCATGTTCGTATCATTCAGCTATACTCTTGGTGTTTTTTGGTGGTATGGCTCATTTTGGTTTAACTTGACTTGAATTATTGCCTCATGGGACAATTGAGCACTTCAACGATACGTATCAAGAGATACTTACTCATTATTCATTAGTCTCGCTTTGTGTGCTATAGGCGTAAATGTGTTTTAGCGGATATTAGTGTTTGATGATTTTTGACTTATATGCACTAATTACTATTTTTATGTTACTCAACCAATGACTCAAAAAATGCAATAATTGCAGTTCTCTGTTGCGAGTTGAGGTTGAGCGAGTAGGTCTTACACAATACGAAAATGTGCACGTGCTAATGAATGTAAACATTAATAATATTTAATATAAATTATAGTCTTCATTTCATACATAAAATATATAACTTCGTCCGCATAAACGTGCTCAGTCAACTGCTTGAACTGCTGAAAGCATAGCTAATTAAAACAAGCTGTTTTCAAATACCTCTTACCGCGGGTCGGGGAGAATATTTGAAACACCAAGCTTGAGTGAGAATCTAATTCATTCTCAAAATGTATAAAACAATGTAGTTTCTAACAAACCTTACCACTGGTGGGGGGTAATGAAAGACTTGCATTGAGTGAGAATCTAATTCATTCTGATTTTATTTTGGTTATTCTCTTATTTATATACAAATTTTAGATAACTATATAAATATATGTGTATGTGTGTATGTATGCTGCATATTGTTTATGCTGCAATGCATGGGGTTATTTTCAATTATTCATTGGTTATTTTCAAGTATTCAATTGCCTAAATGTATATCTTAGGTCAATAGGTTATCTTAAGTAAATATGTTTGTATTTTTGAGTGCATGGGTATTGCATATCAATGCATACGTACGTGCCTCATAAAATTGTATGTGTGTTGCATATAAATATATATATGTTTATTTGCCTGTTCATGTATGTATGTATGCCTCTTCAATATATTTGAACATACATATTTAAGAGTAGTGGACTGAATCTGTTCTTACATATTTTTTATATTACATATTTCTATTCTTATTCTTTATATAGATGCGTATTGAAAGTGATGCCCTTTGGCATCAACGCACATGTTCATTTTTAAACATTCTCCCGGGCGACAAAAGTGACTCCTGTTCATTTTGGAACATTCTCCCGTGCGATAATAGTGACTCCTGGATAGATGACCTCAGCTTGTAATCGTCTCCTCGTCGTTACCGATGCCCCAATTAACATTTGTGTGTGATAGTTTTGTGAGTCGCAAGAATAACGCCTTTGTAGCGGCCAGTGCATCGTGCTCCTAACTCCAAAGTGGTCTTTAATGTAATGTTTAATAATTCCGTTTTATGTAGTCTCCATATCTGCTCCAACATGAGTTGCCATGGTATTAGTAACTCCCAAATGGTTGTTACTACACCCACTTTTTCAAACAATATCTGTTGACTGTATTTTGCAAGTTCAAATGGTTCTCGACGTTTCCTTGTAGATTGTAGTAATGTCTTTTTACTAATTTCCAACGCATTGGATCTTTTCTTCAGTAATGTTGTCATCTTTTCATATATTAATTTTTTCACATACTGGTATTTATTTTTCAATCGTGAATCAAGCATGTTATTTTTAGTCATATATGTTGTTCTGTTGCCTGGTATCTTCTTAACACAAACGCCTCCATCAATCATCTTTGCCGGAATCGGTGTTATGCACGATTTGTTTTCTTTCGATTCCGTTACTTTTGTTGTCCATTTCTTCTTTGATTTTTCGATCCTTGGTATCGAATTGAATCAGAGTTGCGTTTCTATCTTTTTCTCCGTCTTCAACCAATTCAGTTGGTTTTTCCTCAGCTAAAAAGAATTCATGAGCCACGTCACATGATTCTTTTGTAACTTTATTGTCTGCTAAAGAACTTTCTGCAATAAGTTCTTTTATTATATAGATTTATTTTTGCCAGCAGCATCAGCAAATTATGAAATGCCATTGGGACCACTCCAATAAAACATTTTATGTAATTTGGAATACATTAATCTTTCCGTAGCAGGTGTGGTTGTTGTCAATGTTTGATTCTCTCCGAAATGAGGCTTAACCTCACACAAGTTTGAATGGTCTTTTGTATTTGGGTCAAAACCACTAGTAGCTGTAACTTTGAAAGGTTTACTCGAAAATTTAATCGATTGAATTCTTGATCTAAGTCATAGGTATTGGTTTGATCAAAGACACTATCCTTTGTTATCAGCGTCAAAACCACTAGTAGCAGGAGCCTTAAAAAGTAGGCTCGAAAATTTAATGTTGAATAATTCCCT